>NC_142781.1:10403188-10510688 GCF_988280905.1 Pimephales promelas
GACTGGAGAAAATCCGATATTATCTTAATGTGTAAGGTCACTCAGTGTCCAGGACCGCGATTGTTATTTCCAAAAGTTATTTTTAACGGACAGAACCAGATTGGCCGACCTGTAGCCGCCTACACGCTCACTCAATGCATGGACGATCTGACAGGATTAACGTACGTTACCTCGGTTGAGTGGCCTGACTTCTACACCTACCTTATAGAGAAACCGATCGTAAAGAGAAACCGAGGGCATATAAATCTTTAGATGCCTATATGGTCCTGTACAATACTTGTGTGTATGATCCGCAGTTCTGCCGAGCCAGCGGCGAGACAACGACAATGTAAAGAGTGACATTACAGTGTGATTTTAATGATGTGAATATTTTCTAGAAATAAAAGTTCCAGATTCAGCATATTAATTTTTCATCAATTCTTGCACCAAACAACACAACAAGATGACATTTAATAATAGTAACAATTATTTAAGCTCCTTAAAGGGTTAGTTCACCCAAAAATGAAAATTAAGTCATTAATTACTCACCCCCATGCTGTACCAACCCTGTAAGACCTTCGTTCATCTTCGGAACACAAATAAAGATATTTTTGATTGAATCTGAGAGCTGGATCAGTCCTTCATAGACTGCCTAAGGGACTGGCTCTTGACGGCCCATAAAGTCATTAAAGAAAAGGTTTAAATATTCCATGTGCCTACAGCGGCTCAATTATAAGTTTGTCAAGCGACGAGACTACTTTTTGTGCGAAAAAAACATAAATAACGACTTTATTCGACTATTCCATTACTTCCTTATGGGAGCATGCGCGAGAACTGAGACGAGGACGTTCTCCTTCGACTACTTTTTGTTCCCGGCTGCTCCGCTTAGGAGTATTACCGCCACCTACCGTATAAAATGATGATCCATATATAAGGCGCTCCGGATTATAAGAAACACTGTCGTTTTTTGAGAAGATTAAAGGCTTTTAAGTGCACATTGTAGTGCAGAAAATACGCTAATTGAAAAGCGTATGTACAGCGCGCATCTTCCTCTGCTTGTAAGCAGAAAGTTTTGCACTTCCAGCTATATCAGCACGTCATCTTATACGGTAGGGGGCGCTAATACTCCTAAGCGGAGCAGCCGGTAACAAAAAGTAGTCGAAGGAGAAGAACGTCCTCGTCTCAGTTCTCGCGCATGCGCCCATAAGGAAGTAATGGAATAGTGGAATAAAGCCGTTATTTATGTTTTTTTCGCACAAAAAGTAGTCTCGTCGCTTGATAAACTTATAATTGAGCTGCTGTAGGCACATGGAATATTTAAACCTTTTCTTTAATGACTTTATGGGCCGTCAAGAGCCAGTCCCTTAGGAAGTCTATGTAGGACTAGCTCTCAAATTTAATCAAAAATATCTTTATTTGTGTTCCGAAGATGAACGAAGGTCTTACGGGGTTGGTACAGCATGGGGGTGAGTAATTAATGGCTTAATTTTCATTTTTGGATGAACTAACCCTTTAATATGTAGCCGAATCTGTGCTGTTTTGTATTGGCCGCCTCCAGTTTTCACTTTGTTTTGCCTCCAGCTAGCGCCGTGACGTAACTGTGACGTCGGCGCAAAAGGGGTCTATAGGGAGCAGTGGTACTGACCATATTTGTCGATGATTCTCAGGATCTGTTATGCACCAAATCCTCCAATATGCTTGTCAGTCATCTCATTTCTCCTATTCTTGTCACTTTATAAGTGAAATCTCTGCTGCACCTTGCTGGGTCTCTGCAGCTTGTGCTGTATAGAGCAGATGCTTTCAGTTTTTAGGCTAATTGTTGTGCCTGTTGTCCAACTGAACAAAATGTTTTTTTATATCTCTGGAAAAAAGCAAAACAACAGTGTCGCGGTGGGCAAGTAATGTAATCGGTGTACGGCTGAACGTGATAAACCGTAAAAATCTATTAAAACTATAGTCTCGTCTTGTCGCACTCAAGGTAGCAACAGGATGTTATGCGTGTGCCCTTTTGGAGTCGTTTCACCATGGTAACATTAACAATCACTAACCATTTCGATTTTTATTAAATACATTTTGCTTCCTCTCTGGTTGTCAGATTTATTCAAAATCCTAGCCTGCCTCATATCACAAGGAGCAGTGGGTGGGAATTTTAATGATTTTGCTTCTTTTTGTTGTGGATTCAGTTGTTCAGCTGATTGTGCCTTGCTGTTGAACTACATGGCGAATACATTCCACTACCAGCCGTAGTGTCGTAAACGCCCTGGATTGTTAGAAAGAGCCTTTATTTAAGGATACTTGTCGGTGTCATCAAATATTTGAGGGCTTCCTGTTTATTTATATATCATTCTCAAAGAATAGATCCAGTGGAGGGTTTGTATAGTAAACTCACCTGGTGCTCCTTATGGTCCTTTTTCTCACGCTACTAACATCTGTCTTGGGTGGTCCAATCACTTAATTGGTGTGCAGTTGTTGAAAATCAGTCAACACCAAAGTGTCAAAAGATTCCAGGATGAAATAAGATGGAAAGATCTGATTCAAGGACTCAGGCACTCGGTGTGTGTTCTCTTTCTTGGTGTGTGTCTTTTCCTTTATTGACCTCTTCTGTGTCCTGAGCTTTTTTGAGACCAGAGATATGCCTCTGAATTGGACACAGTCTAGCCAACAAATGTTTATATAAGTGTCGTAGTGGAAAATTTGAAGCGGTTAATGAGAAAAAGCTGGGAAGACAGATGAGAGAAGCTGAATATTAAGAACCATAAATAAGAGCACGACTGAATCTGGGTTGGAAGAAAAAAAGGAAAAGGTTTGTTCCTTGTGAACGAGCTGCCGTCCATCCGAATTAAAATGTAACCTCATAAGTGACCATGCTAATATGCTCTACATTGACAGCAATTTGTAATTTGTGCTTCACACGTCTGCCATCGCGAATAGATGAGTTTGACGCAGTGCATCGTTTGATTGCCGTCTCGACAAAGGAGACATGCCGTCTTACAATTTGTCCAAAAGAAGGTATCTACTTTTTTGGAAGAGCCTTTGTATTGAGGGCATGACTGATGCCTTAAAATACTGCCTACGTAGGCAACTCACAAGGTTTTGGGGATTCACAAAGGCTTTTGCTGTATCACTTTGGTGCTTCACGGATCTCTGCTCGGTTTGATCATTTCCACATCTAAAGAGCAGCTCTCTTTCTGTGCTCTCTCGTTTAAGTCCTGCTGTCTACCCTTCATTCGTTTTTGCCTGTCCTCTTGTCACAGACAGGCTGGAAGGGGGGGATTGTGTCTTTCCCGCAATAACACAGCTGCAGTGAGACACACACGGCCGACTCGCTCTAACCGCCATTCTGCAGCGCTCTAATTTACTGAGAGCTTGAAAGAATTGTTGTTTATCCCCGAGCCCTGCAGGCTGATCTGTATCCTGTCAATGCGGCCCCTCTCCCCCTCCATTCCGACGTTCCTCTCCTTCACTCCGTTCTCTCTTCCCGTGCTCCTTTGATTCCACTCCCTCTCTCCGTGCTCCACAACTTGTTCTCCATAATTAGAACGAGCACGTAGGGGATGGAAAATGAGGGAGGGGAGAGAGGCGCCAGGGCCGTGCTGATGAGGCAGACAAGAGAGCCGTCTGATTGGCTGAGCCGTTGGCAGGGGACGTGAGGGGGGGATGGGAATCTGCGCCGCGATAGGCTGAAGTTGCTCTTCGGGGAGGAAGTAAAGCATAGATTGAGGCCTAACTCAGCTGTGTGTGTGCGTCTCGCACTCATTTTCTCTCTGAAGCCTCTACAGGGATCCAGGCTGCTCTCATCAACAGCTCATCAAATCAAGCACAGCCTTGCCGTTGTCTACTGTGTCTCGCTCGCTCTGCAGGCGCATACATTAGTCACTGCTTGCTTGAGAGATGAAAGACGAAGCCCTTTTATGTTTTGTCGAAATCTTTTATCTGTCCTTCCATTCTCCTTGGTCGGAGATGTGCAAAACGGCGTACTTTCAAACGGCTAGTCGACCCATTTGTCTTAAATAATTCTCCATCAGTGCTATAAGGCTGGTTTCAACCCCAGTCTTACTCTTTTATTCCGAGGCGTTTACGTAAGTCCTGCTTTGCGCACAAAGCTAGCTAGGTGGAGCACAATGAAATGAAACTGGTCAAAAAATTTTAGGGGCCACACCCTACTGCCTAAATATCAGCTAAATGAAAAATATATCTAAAACTAGTGAACCTCGGGAATCAATTATTAGTTGACCGTCCCTACTTTTCCAGATAAATGACGAGCTGTCCCATTACAACTTGTCAATAAGGAAAGATAATCTGAAAGCTGTTTCGTGCCTTCAGGCATTCTCATCGCCCATATTAACAATGCTAATTGGTTCAGTGGATCCAATTCTTTTTTAATTTGGGTTTCAAACGATCTTGTTTTGTTAATTGATGATAAGGGAATTGTGGTCCTCCGTAGATGGATGACTCCCTGTCAACGAGAACACCACTGAAGCTAAAATGCCAATGGAAACATGCTCCAGCTGTGACCTCCTTCAGACCGTCTGGGGAGATATAAAACCAACAGGCAATCGTTCCTTGTACGGTTGCTTGAACCCCAAACCCTAGTCGCTTTCTCAAGCCAAGACCTTGACAAGAAAGTCGTTCAGCCAGCGTGACGTTGGAGCTTTGTCTTGCTGTAGCTTTACTCTGCGGACCTCTTGACTTTTGACAGGAAATGAAAGATTAATGTCTGCTTTTAACAAAGATCCGATTTGAGTGCCACAGAGGGAAAGCTCTCGAATGTTAGTGCGCACACAAAAGCCCCCTTTCGTTGTAGTATGGAGTCTCAGAGCAGCCGAGCTGGAGTGCCCATGCAGTTGAGGTGAAGTGTGCACGCCTCCTTCATCTCTGTGTTCTTTTATCCGTTTATTTCTGTGTTGCTCTGGGGCAGAATAAAATGTAGCCTCTCAGGATTATGCATGTGCTTCAGATGACTATGATACAGTACTGTCGCTAAAATTCAGAGAGGCCAAAATTGGTTTGAGTTGGCCCCCCTCTCCCCTGAGCCCGATGAGTGGGGTATGTTATAGAGCAGTGGTTTCCAAACCCGTTCCTGAAGCGCCCCCAACAGTGCACATTTTGTATGCCTTACTTAATCAAACACTCCTTATTCAGGTCATCAGCTTGTTAGTAGACTCCAAAACCTGAAAAGGGTGCGTCAGATAAAGGAGACACTGTTGGAGGGGGTTTAAAAACAGCGCTGGGAACTGCTGCACCTTAGTTGGCTCCTCTCATCACAGGGCCTGGATATAACAAAATATAAAGTAAAAACAATGTGTTCAAATCTTGAGCCATGACTAAAATAACCATGTCATACAAATGTCAAATTATTTAGTAGGCTACCTTGTTTTAAGGTACCTTGACACACCAACATAAGGGTCTTCCCAGACTACTTTTTTTCCTTTTAAGAACTGCACTAGGCTTCCCCCCATTATGATATTAGCATAGTAAACACCAGTCTTAAAAAAGGGCAGGTTTTTAAAATTGTATTTCTGAAATCAAAAACATGTTACATGCATGTGTTAAAGGGATACTCCACCTTTTTTGGAAATAGGCTCATTTTACCACTCCCCCAGAGTTAAACAGTTGAGTTTTACCGTTTTTGAATGTATTCAGCCGGTTTTCTGATATTTAGAAGAATATTAGTTAACAAGACAGTTTCTGGTCTCATTGACATCCATATTTTTTTCCTACTATGGAAGTCAATGAGACCAGAAACTGTCTGGTTACTGATATATTCTTCTAAATATCAGTAAATCGTCTGAATGGATTCGAAAACGGTAAAACGCAACTGTTTAACTCTGGGGGAGTTGTAAAATGAGCCTATTTCCAAAAAAGGTGGAGTATCCCTTTAAGTATGAGTTGCAGTTTTTTCAGAGTAAATGAGTAGATCCAGACCAAAAAAGCAGCATCATCGTTAATCGAACATAGGTCCACATCAAAACCCCTAGTGTGTAGATGTGCAAAAAACAAAGGTCCAGATGCATCCATGCTCATGATCTACACAGTATTTGAAAGTTTTGCATGCTCACCCTTGCGCAAGAAATGAAGCGAAACATAGAAAATGAAGTATGCACTGGCTTTTAGAGCTCTTGAAACCTAGAGTATGGTTGTTACAAAATATATTTTGAAGACAGATAGTCCTTCCACCTTTGATTTGGGTGTAGAATGGAGCATGTGCACCCCAGGATGTAGCTCATCAGTAGTGACTCCCATCTCTAGACTCCCGGCAATTGTTACCAGACAGCAGACGACGACCGCAGCTGGCATGATGCCATCTCCAACTGGGGAGGGTGGGTGTGATCAGAGTTTAAGAAAAAAAATCTAATTTAAATCAAATTAATGCAGCTTCTCCATAAAAACTCAATTCGGAACTCCGCAGACACCTTGTACAATTGCCAATTGCCCTTTTACACGTAGGACCCTATCTTGCACCAGGTGCAAATGACTTTGTACACCAACGCATGTATTGGTGGAAATGAACTAGGAAATGAACTTGCGCTCCCTGGGCGTGTCGGCGCAAAAAGGAGGCGTGTTTCGGCGCAAACATTCCCTGGTGCTTTTTTGCAGTTTTAAAAAACAATTGACCACTGACTAGAAAAAAACCTAGTCTAAAGTCAGTGGCGTGTTGTTCATAAGGCTATTTTAAGTGCATGCTTGGCCATAATGTAGCGGGTGCACAACGCGCATACACTTTGATTCTCTTATCAACGCAGATGCAGGAATTTTTATTTTTGCAAATCATACATTATAACAAGGAAAAATATTAACACATGAGGGAAATCATTGTGGTGTCCATGAAGATGTAAAAAATTTAAGCCTAAATCTAGCCAAATTTTAAAATTTACCCAAATTTTTCAAACCTGTTTGCCCAATAGTGGCAAGATACAAGCTTGTCCGTCAAGAACCAGAAAAAAAAAATCTCCCATCCCCATACAACATCACTTCTCTGTCTTACACTGCCCTGACAAGAACGTCGGTCTCCTCGGCCGTGAACCGCTCCTGGCGCTCGCTTGGTAAATTCGCCATAATAATAACAATCCGCCATGCAACATGCAACATGCGCACTTGCTCTTAAAGAGTATGTTGGATGGCGCTCTGATTGGTTTATTTCACGTTACGCCCCAAACCACACCTATGAATAATGAAGCCATTTCAGACCAACCCCTTTTAAACTTGCGTCGGGCGCAAGAGTCATTTATCCCGCCGGTAAAATTGCAACAGCACCCAAGACACTTCGCACTTGATACTTGCGTTTGAGATCTTTAAAATAGGGCCCATAGAGTTTTTACTGGTAAATTAATGGTAAACTACTACAGGATCTTTTTATTTATTTATTTATTTATTTTAAATACCAGTAAATCAGTTCTGGCAATTTTCCAGTCTGAGAAGTTACAGTTATGGCACTATATGTGAATTAGTGTTCATTTTGTTAACAAAAACTTTGACGTAAAACCTTTATTTCCGCGATTAAGACGAGCCAACACGACATCATTACACATTAACTGTGACGTGTAAAGATGAGATTTTAAAAAAAAGATGGCACTAAAATGTAAGAGTTTAAGATGTCAAGAGTTTAAATCCCCCAATCAGAGCTTTTCTTTTAAAAGGATACATTTTTATACTCCGCAATACTTGCAACCTGGCAAACCCGACATGTACTGTAAGCTGGAGTTTAGCAATCTCCATTGAGATCAAACTAATCATCAAATTAATGTTTAAAGGTGGAATACCTACGATTTTTGCATTCAAATATCCCAAAATCACAAGGCTAGTGTTATATATTTAGTTATGATGATAACTCACAATATTCCAAATGTTTCAAACAATGTTTAAATCGCGAAAAAATTGAGATTTTAACCAAGGAAACGGGGCGTATGAGCAGGGGTGAGCTGGGAGTCGCCAGTCAATCGCGTCATATCCGCTTACCTCGGTTTCCGCTCGTACTACGTGTAGTCCTGGACAAATGCGGTAGTTGTATTTGTGCGTTAGCGTATATCAAGCAACGTTGTTGCTGGGCGCTGCGGACAGACGCCGAATGGCACTGCCGGTATGTGTAACGTTACACTTATAGATAATAATATTTTTGAATTTTAAAGATGTGGCGCGACGCGGCGCTGCAGCTTCTCGTCCGGTGTGCGACCCCCTTAACGTTAATTTTGTGAAACTGTAGCTGTGGTTGAATACTTACACGACATGAAAAGATGTGTCAAATGTACATTAAATAGATTTTTTATTTTTATAAAGTTACCAAGGAGGACCATCCACGTCAACTCCTTGCAAGAGACCTGCCCCTTCAAACCCTCTCCACCATAGCTTCGTCCAGTGACTCGTACAGTAACTAATTTACTTTTAAACCTGACTTTTCTTGCGGTTATTTCAGTTTAATGAAAAACAAGCATGTCATTAAACGCAACGTTTATAGAAATCGAACTTTACCTCATCCATGACAACTAATTTTCGATTCCCGTCTGACTGATTTATCCACGGTGGAGTTGAAAACAACAGTTCCCATCATTCCGCGTTCCTCCACGTCGTCATCAAGCAAAGCCGTTGTTGTTGTTTTGAATGTAGCGCCCTCTAGCGGCATCTAAATCTTAGGTAATGCAGCTTTAATACAGCCAGTCTGTGCTCTTTCACATTGTCCTGTTTGCAAAATCTGTGATCAAACCTTCTCAGTAATGAACTGTAAGAAATCTCAACATTGATCCAAACAGCTTTAAACCTAACTTGACTTTCAGGCAAATAGTCTCACCAACCTCACGCCATTGGTTGAGCCGATGTCATAACGTCTAGACCAGTTGGGCTCCTTAAACAAATGCAATTCCATTTTGTGCCACTAGAACACAAATTAAGTTGAAACAATGCATTCCTATGGACCTCCTCACATCGGGTGGGAACTGTTTCCTTCACCACAGAGCTCAGTTATACAAGCTGAAACCCTGCATGTGAGAGTGGAGCTCTCAGACGTTCTGGGTGAGGAATGATGGCAGGGACGAGTTTGACAGGCCACCTGCTGAGCGAGTCTGATCCGCCATAGACGTCTCCCATCACCGCTGTCAACCGAAGCACTGGCATCAGCCACAACAGAAAGCCACTGTCACACTTCAGTGTTTAATGGGCTGTGAATGGGATCCGCACACAGTGACGTGATGGTAGCAATTTTACATGCTCTATCAGACAGTTCTTTGATGCTACCACTGACAAGATGAGATATGATGAGGTGACGGGAGATCTGACATCTACTCCCTCACACACTTCTGTCAGTTCGGTTCCTCGTGCAGGCGCACAGAGCATTTCTCATTATCACGCAGTGCGGATATAGTCATCTTTTGTTGTCCGTCCTTTGTTGTTGTTTCGTTTTATCTGCGTGCCTTAAAAGGGAGGCGGCTTCATTCATTCCTCCTTCTAAACACACGCACACACACAGACAGAGGCACACGCTCTTGCTTTAATGATCTGACTGTCTCGATGTGTCAACTCTTCTATAGAAGTTCTTCAGAGTTTTAACATTATGTAATAGAGACGCATCACGACGTTCGACTAATTGACTAGTTGTCCAACAAACGACTAATAAATTGAGTTTGACGAGTTTTTTCTCTCTTAAATATATATTTTTGTGGTTTTGACGTTTTTTAAGCAGCGGCGCTTTAATTAGCGTGCCGCCGGCATTGCTGTTCGTTTGATGTAAGACAGTTTGCACAGTTAAACCCTCTTGGGAAAATTTGCATCTTTAAATTGCAAAGCCCCTTTCAAGCATTTAGATATCTCCGGCCATCGCATCCTGTCTTTTGTTGTTTCTTTAGCGTCCCACCGTGAGTGTTGCATTTTTAGATCGTTAAGTAAAAAAAAGTGTATTTTTTATAAAGAACCTTGCATTCTGATTCAATCTGCTGCTAGTTGTTACTGTTAGTTTAAACGCAGCAACATGTATTATGCAAGCGCCTACTAAGAAACGTGCAGAATCTGGTCAGGCGATCTCAGAACCAGCCTAATTATTCATGGCTTCTTTAAAGGATAGTTCTCCCTCGTGTCGTTGATCTTCTGGACACAAATGAAGATCAAATTTTTATAATCTTTCTGTCCCTCCATTCACTTTGATGCTAGAGATCGTGAAACGAATCGATATGAATCAAGCAGTTTTTGATGAAACACGGTCGCTTTATATGTTGAAGAGATTGAACTGAATCTTTTATTCACATATATGCATAAACTGAACCTGCTCACAAGAGCAGACCTCATTCTGAAGCTCAAACGTGCTGCGTAACATGAGTCTTAATTAATTAATGACTGTCATTTTTGAGACAACAAGGCAGTTGGTCTATTTCATTGTTTTATTGCACATCCCAATTATGTCAGAAAGTAGATCTGGTCCATCATGCAGTGTTCAGCCAGTGCTTTTGTTATGGTGTCATTAAACATGTCAAATGTTTGATTATACTGCGATGATTTGTTTAAAGAGGGTTTTTAAAGTAAACAGCGCATGAAGCTCAACTCTTTTTCTTCGACTTTTGGTTTTGGAAGTATTTTTTTCTCATTCATTTTCCCCATAAGGATTTCAAAACAATCAATAAATCCTTGATCCAAACCAACCAGCTCCAAAATTGATCACGTTACAACATTTCATTGGAAACAATGCACAGAGGAACTATGCACTTACTGAATGAATCAACTACTTCTGTTATAAAGAATTACATACCATTTTCACCCTTTTTCTGCTCTTCCACTCCTTTCAAAATCGTATCTTCACATATCGGATACTTTATGTCAATAAAACGAGTCTCAAAGATGAAGTATAAAGACAAAAAGGGCAACTTCACCAGTTTCTCGGTTCTCATCGGATATGTGTATTATTTTCAGGGCTGATTAGAAATCCTAAAAAAATGTTTTTGTAGCCATGTAATTATGACCATTAATCGTCTCTAATTGTTATATAATAGTATACAGTCGAAGCTATAGATCATAACAATAAACATTTCTCATTCTTTTCTTTTTTTAGCTTACATTTTGCCAGCTAATTGTTGAGCGTACAGCTTAGCATAGTGCTAGCCAATTAGTTAGCACTAGCTTAGCCTAATTCCCATACCAAAACGTTTTTATTTACCAAACTGTTCATGACAGCATGATTCTTGTTTACATGGTAGCAGTTCTCGAATTGGTGGATCTGATTCACTTGTTGATTGTATATTATCAGAAATTCTGCAATTAAATTTTTTAATGAATAATAATTTTTGTAAAAACATTAAATAAATGCATCACATTTTCCTCAAAAATATTAAGCATTACAAACGTTTTCAACATTGTAAGAAATGCTTCTGTAGCATGTGACTTTGAAGACTGGAGAAATAATGTTAAAAATTCAGCTTTGCAATCATAGGAAGAAATTATATGTATTTTTTTAAATTTGTAATAATATTACAGTTTGTAGTTAATTGTCTCATTTCATCAGAATATCGGTTGAGGATGTAATGGCACACTTGAAACTGGAAAAGTTGAAACATACGATCAGAGGTTCAACCCAGAGATTTTATATGGTCTGGCAGCCATTTCTGGATTATTTTAACTTACAATTTAATGTTGGAAACTCTGGGACATAACTGATTCACAAGCTCTGTAATTCTGTAACATGTCAGTTTATTTTTATTTATTTATATTTACTTTATTATTGTGTATGTTGGGGTTGTAGTATGGGGACTTGTTAATTGTTGTATAAGTGTTTACAATTCAAAACCCAATAAAAATATTTGAATATCAACATTTCTGAAATTACAGTCAGGCGAAACCGTTTTGAGGTTAATTGGTATAATTTTGTGTCTCTGGAGTGATCTATGATGTTTTATTATGTTGAATATATTTTTTGGTCTATTTATTAATGAGTAAAAAAAGTTATAGTTTTTGTTTTGAAGTAAAAAAGATCAAATTAGACCCTTGGGGTAAGATGAGTCACCCAGAATTGGCCCAGAGTGGAATCTTGTTGCGCATTATTAATTATTACTGTGTTATTATTTTTCAAATGCAATGCTTATTGTAATTATTGGGGTTATTATTCAATATTTCCATGGATTAGATACATCTTTGCTTTCATTAAAAACCTCTAGGTTAGTTGAGTGAAATCATTCAATTTGCATTCTTAGTCTTTCTATTATGACATAACTTCAATTAAAATATGGGTAAATAAAGTAAATATTCATATGCATGTACATAAGTCATAGAATAATTGTACCTTTCAGATGAATCTCTTTTTCTGGGCTGAATTCAATTAATTTGTCAAAAAATAGTTTTAAATGCAATAGTTTTAGTATTTTGTTTTAAAAATATAATAAGAATCATGTCAAAAGGAAATTAAAGTAATCTTACCGCAGTAGGGGCCATCTTACCACTCTTTTAATATTTAACATGTTGTGCTACAACAACTAAATGGGCAAATGTTTCTGTTTATTTCCTATAACAACACATTGGCTGATGCATCATCAAAAATAAAACCACATAAGGGGGGCATCTTCCCCCATCTTACACTACTACTTTTTCTAACTGTTTTTTTTTACCCCAAACTTTTGAATGGTAGTGCATCAACACTTAATCTCTGAGCTCATGGTAGGTCTATCTTGAAAGGTTTAAACTTTATCAGTAAAAATCAATTTCACTATGGAGATTTAGAATGACCTTTTTATTTCCTGAGCCCTGCTGTGTTGCTCTGCTGGTGTGATCACACCCACTGTGGTTAAAGTCTTTGCCATTCACGCATAGGCAAGCGCCACTTTGTTGTTCTGTCTTCCAAGCACACAGAGAGTAACTACAGACTTCTTCCGCCAGCTCACCAGTTGTGTGAAATATGGAAGACCTTTTTTACATCAGAAGTATAGAGCCTATCTGTGTCACAGTGATTTTTAGCATGAAGACTTATTATTGTTGCTGCTCCTGTCAGAAAGATACATATATTTTCCTCCATTTCCCTTGCGGTTGCCTAATCCACCTCCACTCCCGGCTCCAGCACGCTCTCTGTGTCTGGGGAACGCTCTCGTCAAACCCAATATGTCAGCCTCTTTTCAGATTGTCAGGCATCACAACAGGGGAAGAGAATTCCTCCGTCAGCGCATTGTGTGTGTGTGTGTGTGTGTGTGGACTCGTATTGCCTTACGGCCCCACTCCCTCACTGATGTGTGACTATCTATTGTCTCTTCTCATGACTGGCTGGAGCACAAAGCCCTAAAGTGCTCTAGCATCCATTTTTGGGATTTCTTCCTCTGTGGTTTCAACATCATCCAAAGATTTCAGTGCCACTTTTATTTTTGGAACAAAAGGAAAAGAAAATCTCTTGTTTAATTGAGCCTACACTATGCTCTGCTTACTAAGGGGCTGTTTACACGACATCGTTTCTTTTTATGCGTTTTAGCCGTTCATTTACACGACAATGGCGTTTTTGGGTACATGAAAACACAAACTTTTGAAAATGGGTTTCAAAAACGGTCTGCATGTAAACAACAAAAATACGAAACTCTAAATTTGATTTGACTCCCAAAATGAACTTTGTTTTGGCCAGATTGTGTTTGAATTGACTCCATATCAGTTCGTTCTTCGATTTAGCTTGAAGTATATTGGGGCCTTTACAGTCCACCGTATTGTCTGATGAATGTATACTCATATCTAGGTCAGCCTATAGAAGTACTGTGTGTTTGGATAGTGTAAAGGGTAATTAAACCCCTGGTCAGGGCCTGACTCCACCCACTGGCAATGTTTGAAAAATGCTGGAAAAGTGGGCAGAGCCCAGCAGAGGGGGCGTGAACCTGAGACTACAGTCTCGCTCTGTAGGCAAGGGGCGTGGTTAGCTGGTGCCTGCTTACATCACAGGGCACCACAACTTCCAATGGGAAAATTCAACTGCAGCAGCCACCGTTCAACCTGAAGAGGGCAGCACTCAGACGTTTTTACACCATATATTGTAGAATTAAAACACTTTACACCCAAATGTCAAAATGTTACTTGAGTCAGTGAAAAGTATTAATAAAGCCACAGTATTAACTAAAAAAAGTTGTTTCAGGGTTTAGTTAAAGGGTTAGTTCACCCAAAAATGAAAATTAAGTCATTAATTACTCACACCCATGCTGTTCCAACCCCGTAAGACCTTCGTTCATCTTCGGAACACAAATAAAGATATTTTTGATTGAATCTGAGAGCTAGATCAGTCCTAGATAGACTGCCTAAGGGACTGGCTCTTGACGGCCCATAAAGTCATTAAAGAAAAGGTTTAAATATTCCATGTGCCTACAGCGGCTCAATTATAAGTTTATCAAGCGACGAGAATACTTTTTGTGCGAAAAAAACATAAATAACGACTTTATTCGACTATTCCATTACTTCCTTATGGGCGCATGCGCGAGAACTGAGATGACGACGTTCTCATTCGTCTACTTCTTGTTACCGGCTGCTCCGCTTAGGAGTATTACCGCCCCCTACCGTATAAGATGATGTGCTGATATAGCTGGAAGCGCAAAACTTTCTGTTTACAAGCAGAGGAAGATGCGCGCTGTACATACGCTTTTCAATTTGCGTATTTTCCGCACTATAAGGTGCACTTAAAAGCCTTTAATCTTCTCAAAAAACGACAGTGTTCCTTATAATCCGGAGCGCCTTATATATGGATCATCATTTTATACGGTAAGTGGCGGTAAAACTCCTAAGCGGTGAGCAGCCGGTAACAAGAAGTAGACGAATGAGAACGTCCTCGTCTCAGGTCTCGCGCATGCGCCCATAAGGAAGTAATGGAATAGTCGAATAAAGTCGTTATTTATGTTTTTTTCGCACAAAAAGTAGTCTCGTCGCTTGATAAACTTATAATTAAGCCGCTGTAGGCACATTGAATATTTAAACCTTTTCTTTAATGACTTTATGGGCCGTCAAGAGCCAGTCCCTTAGGCAGTCTATGAAGGACTGATCCAGCTCTCAGATTCAATCAAAAATATCTTTATTTGTGTTCCGAAGATGAACGAAGGTCTTACGGGGTTGGAACAGCATGGGGGTGAGTAATTAATGACTTAATTTTCATTTTTGGGTGAACTAACCCTTTTAGTTACCCTTTAAAAAGAAATTCTAGGTACTATCCCACTATTATTATATATAAATGTATAGCCAGAATCACATATATATATATTTATATATATATGTATATACTTATACTTATGTGATCCTGGATCACAAAACCAGTCACAAGTATATTTGCAAGTATATAAGCACGGGTATATTTGTGGCAATAGCCAACAATACATAGTATGGGGCAAAATTATAGATTTTTCTTTTATGCCAAAGATCTTTAGGATATTGAGTAAAGATCATGTTCCATGAAGATATTTTGTAAATTTCCTACCGTAAATGTATAAAACACTTATTTTTGTGAGTGAATGCAGCACAATAGCGAACATAAATGGACAACTTTTTTTCTCGAAGTTGATTTTCTCAATGTTTCGATTTTTTTTTTTTTTTTTTTTGCGCCCTCAGATTCCAGATTTTCAATAGTTATATCTCGGCCAAATGTTGTTCTGTCCTACTAAACCATACATCAACGGAAAACTTGTGTATTCAGTATTTATATACATATGTATGTAATGTATGTATATGTAATAATATAATATTAATTTTAATTTTAATTTTATATTTTAATATTATAATTTCTTTATAAAAAAACCTGCCTCAACAAAGTCCATAAATCTAGGTTTTGAATTCTGAGCTGTTTTAAAGACACCAGGCTTCAGATGGCCACGCCTGGCTCCCCAATTTTCCTCTCATAATTCCTCCATGTTTTAATTGGGTCGTATTGGGGCTGTCATGTAAAATGATGAAGGATGAGCATTACTCAGTTTCTCCAATCAGAAGAGAGAGAGACAGAGAGAGACACTGTATTCCTTATTTTTTTTTTGTTCTCTGTCTTTTCTCCTCTGCTGAGATTTGGAGTGTGAGAGATGGAAAGAGAGGAACTTTGAATGGCCAATGAGCCTGAATAATTGCGTTCATCAATTAAAGAAGTCAGAGACTTAACGAATATAACTAATTATGGACATAAATCAAGCAAGCTCCAGCCTTGACTAATTTGTACAAGGTTGAAGTGATTTGACTTATACCACTAGGAGTTTTGCACAAAAAAGCTTGCTTGCTTGTGTCTACAATGTCAAAAAAATAAAACGAGAGAAGTCACCTTTGCTACAGTTTAAAATGGTTATCCTAAAAATCTTGTCATCATTCACTCCACTTTCCAAACCCAAATGACTTGCTTTCTTCTGTGGAACACAGATAAATTTTAAAGAATGTTCAAGAAGCTTATTTTCACGCAGTTAAAATGAATGGTGACCAGCTCCAAAAATAAAAAAGCACCATAAAATAAAAGTGTCTTTTGTGTTACACTTCAAGCCATTTAATAGTTTTTTTTTGTGAGAAAAAGATGGCAAGTCATTATTCACTATAAATGTTTTTCTCTACCTCATTTTTTCAAATCTCTCTGACTTCAACTTGTATTCAAATGTCAAAATGTGTTTTTCAAACCAGGTTTTACTTCAATAATGTCAGTGCATTTTGCAGAAAAACTACTTCAAATTTGGTCCATATTACTTTAGCTGACTTGGAAATATAGTTCATAAGTATTATGGACTAGTTACGATCTGTTTTTGGTCCTTTTTGGAGCTTAACATCCCTTGGTCACTATTATATAGTTAAAATAGAGTGTGAACATCATTTGTATGGTCATGATGGGTAAATAATAACAGGGTTTAGATTTGGGGTGGATTAACTATCCCTTTACAACTGGAATTGCGTCGCAAACTGAGATTAAGGATATTGGCTTCATAGAGTGAACTTTTTGACGAAATGTGAGCCATCCCACTTCGTTGAGTCATCTGGAAAAAGAATCTACGATAGCACCATCAAGCTGTCTAGTGTATCTGGAAAAGCCGAGACTTTCCAGTGGAGAAAGTAACTGCTGGAAGTAGTTGACCCACAGTCTTCATGACACTCCGTCATCGAGGCCGATATGTGGTATTGCGTAAAGCTGAGCATATGTTCCTCTTCATCCTCAACTAGGTCATCACCGCTAAGCCTGCAACGTGAAGTTAGTCTTTTCTGAAAACTGTGAGAGTTTCCATCACAATCATTCATTGAACTCCATGACACTGCTCGAGCTGGAACCACAGGCTCATTTGTAGTGGAATTTAAGGCCTCATTGGAAAGTTTCGTTCCATGGTCTTTCAGCACCGCTGGGCCTGTTGTACTACACGGCAAAGGGAACCAGTTTTATTTCCCACTTATTTGCCATGGTGTTTATTAGTTACAGAAAATATTCCAGTATCATTGTTGCGTTTGAGACCACGGGGAATAACAATGAGTGATCATTGAGATCCGACAACCGCCAGCTCGTCGGGAGCTCGTAAAACAACCACTCTACTAAGTTATTTTGCTGCAGTCCAGGCCAGGAGGAGTTATCACCTCAGCGCTTGGAAACTAATACCAGTTGCACTGTTGATTATGGTTATTTGCAGACATTAACTCAGAGGCATGATTGTGGTATTGGCTGCATGCAAGATCACCTGTAGGGTGAAGAACTAGGGTGAAGACTGGGGCCCTTATTGCCCCCTAAAGCTGGGCTCGTACTGCACGAGTTTCAGGATTTACCCATCCAGACATTCTGAGAAAAAAATCGTGTCCAGGCCATCGATCTGTTCCAATGTTCGGTCCAGATTATCTGGTAGTGTGAGGCATTTACAGATCTTGAACTCCCCATCTGCTCGCAGAAACATTGGGGCCGTCCTGACAATATTAAACATGTTTGACATTTAAGATTTTAAATGGGGATGATTACGACTATGATTACTTCAGTACTTCCACAATAGCCAATGAAAGACAAGTTTACGAGGAGACGGGACCGAACTTTTGAAATGATTACTGCGAAACAACAACAGAGATGAAGGAACGTCTGTTCGAAATGTGGCAACAACTCAATTTGCCTTTATAATGTCTCCTCTTGTAATGTCTACAACAAGTTGCCGTGACACCGTATTCATTTTGTTAACAGCCGCTTCCCCTTGAGATTACGTGAGGTCATCAAATCTGGCTTGATAATCTTAAGAATATCGGGATGATTACGACTATAGCCGCGTTTCCACCGCAGGAACTTTCCCCAGGAACTAGGAACTTTGGGGTGGTACTCGGTGTGTTTACACCACAGGAACCAGGGTCTAAATGAAGTTCCAGGTAAAAAATCCCCCCCCCCCCCCCAGAAAGTCCCTGCTGGCGAGGTAGTACTTTTTCAGAGTTCAGGAACTTTCGGGGTGGGACTTGTGCGCTGAACATGCTGATTGGTTCTTACCACTTGTTCTTTCTGCCTGATGGCGCGCGTTCGTCCCATCCATCTCACGGTCATTGTCCGCTGATAACAAACGTCTACTTTTACATCTAGCATTATATGAGCTTTCTGAATGCGCTTTGGGTGCTCGTCTCTTTTCTGCCATTTTGTTAATTACCTCGTTTGTAAACCAATCGCGCACAAAAGCAGCACAGCTTGAATCTCCTCCGTACAAAACGCACTCAAAACTCAAAACAAACGCGCAGACTGGGAGTAGCCATCGAACGCACTTCAACTACTTCAACTCACTACATAATCTTCCCGCCCCGGACTGGTACTTTAGTCCGCGGTGTAAACGCAGTAAGTAAGCGTTCTGGGGCAAAAAAAGTTCCTTGGACAAATAGTTCCTGGTAATTGCGGTGGAATTATGATTACGTCAGTACTTGCACAATAGCCAATGAGAGACAAGTTTACAAGGAGACGGAAGGGACCGAACTTTTGAAATGATGACTGGGAAACAACAACAGAGCTGAAGGAACGTCTGTTCGAAATGTGGCAACAACTCTATTTGCCTTTATAATGTCTTCTCTTATAATGTCTACAACAAGTTTCCGCGACACCGTATTCATGTTGTTAACAGCCGCTTCCCCTTGAGATCACGTGAGGTGATCAAAACTGGCATGATAATCTTAAGAACATCTTGTTGTGTGTGATGTGCCACGATTTTCTAATCATCTGTGCAGGTTTGAGATTTAAAGAGGGAAATCTGTGAAGATTCGTCTTATGTGCGTGTCACAATCGGCTGAGATTTAGAAACTCCTGTGGTCTGAGCCTGGGTTTAGAGGAGTATTTACAGGGTTTAGTTTGGCACAGGTTTGTAATTTTGGCAACATACACAAGCATTAGTGCAATATGTTCAGACTGACTTGGTTTTTTGTTTTACTAGAGTCTCTACTGGTTTGCTGCTTCAGAACTGATGTCATTTTATCCATTCATTTGCTCACTTCCAAATGAGACATGGCATCAAGTCCATTAACCAGTAATGTTTTTTTGACTAATTATTGGGAGTCTTTTGGAGTCTTGATAAGTATGAAAATGGCCTGAATTTGAACTCTCCCTTCTTCTGTTTGTGTACTGCAGGATCTATCCGGCTCTATAGATGACCTCCCCACTGGAACAGAGGCGGGTCTCAGTTCGGCCGTCAGCGCCTCCGGGTCCACCAGTAGCCAGGGCGAGCAGAGTAACCCTGCCCAGTCGCCCTTCTCGCCCCATGCCTCGCCCAGAGTCCCCAGCATGCGGAGCGGGCCCTCGCCCTCGCCTGTCGGGTCACCAGTGGGTTCCAGCCAATCACGATCTGGGCCCATATCACCTGCCAGTGGGCCAGGTAAAAGATTCTGTGTGAGATATAATTTTTTGATTTGTTTTGTCATAAATATTTCTGGGAGAATAACGGCTGTTTGAAACTCTCTATTTTTATGTCGTTTCATTTATTTGAATGTTTGTTATGTTTGAATTGTATGAGATTATTCTGTTGTAGGGTCGTGAATTTTCAGTAATGTTGTTAATAAATTTTCATTAAAATCAACAACCAATCCATTGAATAACCGTTACTGTTAATATCGCAAAACATATGGAGAACTCCTAATATTATGGTCACATAGTAGCAACAGCAACGGTACATGAATTCGTATCGAATTGAACAGATGAATCGCCAATCAATAAAATTCATAAGGCCAATACTAATCTCTAGATTAATCGAATCTGTTTTATTTAGTTTGTTCCCTTAAAACAATTGGGAGAAGTAGAATATTTAATAGCTATTTAAAATTAATTGATTTGAATTGTATTAACCCTTTGAAAAATCGTGTCCAGGGCATCAGTCTGTTCCAATGTTCGGATTCTCTGGTAATGTGAGGCGTTTACAGATCAAATCTTGAACCTCCCCATCTGCTCGCAGAAACATTGGGGCCGCCCTGATAATAATAAACATGTCTGACATTTTGGATTTTAAATCAGGAGGATTACGACTATGATTACTTCAGTACTTACACAATAGCCAATAAGAGACAAGTTTACGAGGAGACGGAAGGGACCGCACTAACTGAAACAACAAGCAGGTGGATAACAGTCAATAAAATTAATAATGCCAATACCAATCTCTAGATTAATCTAATCTGTTTTATTTAGTTTGTTCCCTTAAAACAATTGGGAGAAGTAGAATATTTAATAGCTATTTAAAATTAATTCATTTGAATTGTATTAACCCTTTGATGCTAGTGTGATTGGCACGTTCAATGAGTCACGTGATCAACTGCTAAATTCAAATGTGATTTTGTGCTTCAGCTGGTGCCAGTGTTGTAAATATAATATGTAAATAAATATTATATTATAAATATAAACTTAAGTGTGAAGGGGTTAAAGGCATACTCCACTTTTTTTTTGGAAATAGGCTAATTTTACAACGAGTTAAACAGTTGAGTTTTACCGTTTTTGAATCCATTCAGTCAATTTTCTGATATTTAGAAGAATACTTGAATACTAATACTAAGAATACTAATTTCTGGTCCCATTGACTTTCTTCTAAATATTAGAAAATCGGCTGAATGGATTCGAAAACGGTAAAACTCAACTGTTTAACTCTGAGGGATTTGTAAAATGAGCCTATTCCCAAAAAAGTGGAGTATCCCTTTAATTCCATTTACATATAGTTTAGATTATTTATTTTAAAAACATTATAAATCAAAATAAAGTATTATTATATTTCATTTTTTTTTTTTTTGTCAGTCATTTTGCATGTTTTGGTTCGCTGACATTGCTTTAGCCAAGTCTTCAGAAAATTATCTGCTAAAATCGCTTTAAAAACTAGGTACATGTTCTTGAATATTCTGTTTTGGATATTTTGGGAAAACTTGCTAACTTTGACGTACCTTTAAGCTACAGCCGTCACATGCTTCTCGTTGAACTCCTACCACTGTGGAGCAGTCGGAGGGCGAGGTGTCTCAGCTCCAGTCAGCAGTGGGTCAGCGACAGGATTCAAGCTGGCTTTAAAACAAGTCGCTCCATCATTAAAATAGTTTTGAAAGTCTGTTAGCTGTTTTGAGTCACTTACTCATTACTGCCCTGCGGTGCGCTGCATTGTTAGCCGGGCTTCTTTGATAGCGGGGCAGCGGAGGGCTTTGTGCCGCTGAAACTGCTGTTTTTCCTTTCCGTTCTGAATGTCACTAACAAGGTCCACGGGAGAGCGTTTACCCCGCTGCACACAAAACTGCCTCGTCTCTACTGGGAGCGCCATTGGCCATTAACCGCATACAAGGCTGGCCCTGACATGTGATCTGTGTGCCATTACTGGAGAATGAATATCTCCGCTTTCACACACATATGCGTTCTGTACATACAGACACACAAAGTCGCTCCCGGGAGAGAAACAATGAGCCTTAAACGCCTCCCGTGGGACGTGTGGTTAGATATTCTGCCCTCAATGCTAATTTGTCTGATATTTATCGTGAAAAGCAACTCTTTTATGAGACCACTAACTGTGTTTGTGGTTTTATGTATGTGCACTGAAAAAATATGTGTCTTGATCAGTATTTTTGTCTTTCCAGTAAAATATCCTTAAAACAAGATAAAGATGTTAAGATAATGAATATATCACAAGACAAGTTTATCATTTTTTAAATGGTTTTAGACAATAAATAGAAGAAAATTTACATTTATTTAATTGTGTATATAATAATAATTTTTTTTTAGAAATAGTATTTTGAATAAATCTGAAAACAATTTTTGTAAGTAAATGTATCTTGTTTTGATGATTAGATATTTGAATCTTAAACTAGACAAAAATACTGATTAAGGTAATAATGTGTGTACAGTAAAAGACTTTGGGTTTACGCACACATGTACATTTCCGGCCCCCCACACACAGGTACACAGATGGCCCCTCAGACCCCGGGGAACGTCCCAGACGTGGGCTCCCATTCCTCTCACAGTCAGTCGCCCATGTCCCAGGAGAGAGGTGAGTTGATTTCCCGTTATAACATTGCGGCTAACTCTGACTCTACTTACAACTATCAAGAAAAGGGATTTTTTTTTTTTTTACTGATGTATATTAACACCTGCTATATATTGTTTCCTCCTCGTGGATATGAGCAGCTAAGAGGGCTGGTGCTTTGATTTCGAGCTCAAGTATGAACATTTGTTTGTTCGAAGCTGTAAGCAATAGCTATTATTGTAATTTCAGTTGTTTTCACCTACTGTATGCAAGTGAGATCACGATTAGGTTTACTGACAGCAGTAAGTTGACTTAATTTATACTTTGTGAAAACACTGTCCCATCTTATTGTGAGCAATTTACCTATTATTCTAAAGAAAATCCTTGTAAACTTGTGATGGCAAATTAAGATTTTGACCAGGTCAGATGAGTTGGTGCTGGCAGTGTTTCAGGAGGGCATTCATAACTCACATTCAGATTTGGTTTCAGTCTTACATTGAATGTGCGCTCATAATGATCCAGTCAGATCTCTTTCAAATCATGTTCGTTATTTTGTTTCGCTTAGATACATGACAAATTGCAGAAATAAAATGGTTGCAAATACCCCTTTAAATATTTATAACAAAAAACAAAACATTGACTGACTTACTGATCGGACATTTTGGTGGACGATTAAAAACCCCAGCTTTAACCCAAATTCCCTGTCACGGTTTAGCTTTTTCTGACTATACAAAGGCAAATACATTAAAGGGGTCATGAACCGGCTTTTTAAATTTTATTATATTGTTGTCTGAGGTCAACTTATGATGTTCGCTTGGTTTTTGCATTCAAAAACATCAAAATTAATAAGTATTAGGCTATTTTCTACCCTAGTTTTGCTCAAAAACGCTCGGTTTTTATTGGCGTCTCGCACTGAAGACTTGGAAGTAAACGCCCACTGCTGTGAGTGGATAACAGTTTTGCATATTATAATGAGTTTCAACTCACCCGTCGATGCACTTGGAAGAAATTGATTTGAAAACATCCAATGTAAAATGGCAACCGGAATGATTTGACCATACATGTTCGACCCGGTTCGACCCAGTGTGATTCGAGTCCGTGTGTTGCACAATTCCTGTCAGATCCAATATAGACGGCACAGCACCGTTCTTTACTCTTAATCGGTCTGCAAATCCAGTCTTGTTTACAAAAAAAAAAAATAGTCATAGTTCCCCACTTTGAAAAACGAGTCGTTTGCTGAGCCTGGTGTCAATAAAAGCTTTTATTGGACTAACAAGGACGTTTTCAGTTCTGAAACTTACAGGATATTCTTATAATATGATGACCTCTTAGACGTCAAAAGCATATTGTTATAAAAAAAAATAATAATTTACAAGGCTGTTTCAGAAAACACTTTTGTTGTAATTATGAATAATCTTTTCCGGTTTTAATTTTTAGGATTCGCACCTAACATGCAGCGCAATGCTCCTGGTCCCCAGTTTGGAGGCCAGCAGGCTGGACCTTCTATGTCCCCACACTCCTGTCCCACTGGCCCTATGCAGCATAATGTGGGCTCCTATCAGCTGGGCCCCTCTTATGGACCCCAGAGTGGGCAGTATGGCCCTTCAGGTAACACACTCACATTCCCAGTTCTTCTGCTTGCAAACATTTGAAATTTGAGGATTTGAGGTGAGGATTTCTTCGATAGCTTTTTGTGATGAACATAGAAAAAAAATTTTATTCTCATACAAATGTAATTTTTGTCATCATGCATTCATACATTCACACATAACGATAAGACATGCGAGAGCCAATGTTGTTATACAGTACATCATCGACGACAAGCCTAGTGCAATAGCTTAAGGCACCAAAGGTAAATATATGAATCTTATTTTGTCTTCAACGGAAGAAAGAATGTAATCTGGGTTTGGAATGACATGTGAGGGAGTAAATTACTGAATTAATTTTTTTTTTGGGTGAACTAATACTTGTGGTTTCAGAAACAGGGCTTAGATTAAGCCAGGATTTGGATTTAAGTAGCTTTTATAAACATGCCTTAGACAAAAACATTACTGGTTAAATGTGGAGATAAAACAATGTCATATTTTAAGATATGTCAGTGCATACTAGTGGTTTCAGTTAAGACAACTCAAACATGCATTTTAGTCTGGGACGAGGCTTTAAGCCTTTGTCTGTGAAAACGGGGGAAAGTGTCTGTTGTTGTTTCAGCCTTGTGCGTCTGTGAAAGAGACCCCATTAACAGGGCTCAGCAGTAATTCATCATGAATGTTATGGTGTGCAGATGTAATAAATGAATAGCTGCTAAGCATGCCTTTATAATGTCATGGCCTCCACTCGGCCTGATTGATAGTCCCTGTTGTCCTGTACTCTAATTCAAATGACTGACAGCCAGCTCAAGACAACAGGAGTGCATCGTGCTGCCGCTGTTGCAGGCCTGACACTGACTGAGCTACAGCGGCAGTCGACCGCAGAATTGTTTACACAGATTGATGGGATCCATGAAAAGATGCCTCAGTCAATTCATAGTTTGGAAGAACATCAAATTAAGCATTTTATTGTTTCCTGAAGTCTACTTTTAATGCAAACATTAATAATTTTGAGGGTTTTTTTAAACCATTTTCCCCTCTCTCTCACTTACCCTTAGACTAGTTTATTACATCTTGGTTTACATTGATTCATTTTGGCGCCTATATTAACAGGCAACGGGGCTTGCACTGCGTTCATCAGTAGCCTGGTAGCACTGCATGCAAGAGTTTCGGTGCTACGGCTAATTTTGTTGTGCATTACAACCTGAACTCAGGCTTGGTGGAAACGCCCTTATAACCCAGGGGCATAGTGGCTCAGGGGATAGCGCTGTGGCCACAGCAAGAAGGTCCTCGGTTCGAGTTCTGGCTGAGCCGGAAGGCAATCCAAAGACAAGAGGTGAATGAGAGGTGATTCTAAGGCTATCTCTCAGTCCAAATTGATTATTTGTGCAGCCGATTAGATTCTGATTTAAAATGACTGAATACGCCAAATAGGGCTGCACGATTAATCGAAAAAAAATCACGATCTCGATTCAAACATAAATGCGATCTCCTTTCTTAATGATGGCGATTCACTTCCGTGTATTTCCCTGCATTCAGATCATGCTGCATTCACGCGTTATATTGGTCACACTCACACAAAAACAAAACAATAATTCACAAATCAATCATGCGGACGTTTCATCAGGGAATGTCTAACTAAATTAAAGTTGTTGCACGTGAGCAGCGCATATTTTTTTTGGGCTTGCATGTTAATCAAAGGATTCACCGGGCGCAGGGGCAGCGCGTGAGCAGCAGTGAAACGCGCGCTCAATTAAAGTGAAAG
Organism: Pimephales promelas; assembly: GCF_988280905.1. Lineage (NCBI taxonomy): Eukaryota > Metazoa > Chordata > Actinopteri > Cypriniformes > Leuciscidae > Pimephales > Pimephales promelas. Next base: position 10,428,856 of record NC_142781.1, read on the forward strand.
CACACTTTTGAGGGACAAAATTAATGATTTCACTCAAAAAGTAGTTTCACACAATGTCTAGTCAGTTTTAACAAGAACTGAAGTACCTTAAAACTTATATAAAAATAATAGCCGAGTCCCATAGACGCCTGTATCTTTTACACGCCTGTGTGGCTGCAGGTTTGGGTAAATAAAAGCTCGTCTCAAATAGGGCGGGTCTGTTTTTTAATTTCGGTTTGTTAATCTTCTAAAACCGTCAGATCGTCTGCTTTTTGGAGGCCGCTTTAGCACATATTAGTCCCGCCAAAGCCTAGTTTGATCGGCGAGTGATGATGTAGAATAGAAACTGCTGCGCTTGAAAGGGCGGAGAGAGAGAGAGAGAGAGAGAGAGAGGTCTTCAATCAGAGAGAGAGAGAGAGAGAGGTCTTCATTTTGGAGAGTTTTTGATATGAAGACTCAAATATTTATAGAAGATTTAGGCTACCCATTTAAACTTGTTTGGGTGAAAGTGTGATGTCTGATTATAAAAAAAAGCTATAGTAAACTAGCCAGAAAATATTAAATATAGCCTACACTTACTTTTAGTTCATGACTAATACACATAGGCTAGCCCCAAAGAACCAGCTTAAACAATTTAGATTTTTTTTGTTACTGCACTTTATTAGACTGTCTTGTGTTTTTTTTTTTTTTTTTTTTTTTTTACTTGAGTGCAATACATTTTGGATGGAGAAAAAAAAAAGAGAATCGTGTAAGAGAATCGAGATCTCAATTCCCATGGAGAAAAATCGTGATTCACATTTTAGGAAGAATCGTGCAGCCCTAACGCCAAATACAACAACAACTGCAACATGGAGGGGTTTGTAAGAGAGATGTTGTCTATTTCAATCTAGTGATCTAGTAATTTCTGTAAACTCAAGTAACTTGGCAATAGAGCGGCAGTGGCTCAGTGGTTCATGTAGGTTGTCTACAAAGGCTGATCTCATGAAGTAGCGTGTGCATGACACGCCAATTCGTATTTCGATTTTTGGCGTGCTATCAAGACGCATAATCGCTTTTCAGCGTGTTTATGAACGCCGTTGACTTAAAATTATTACTGTTTATATAAATATATGACTTACCTCAACCCCGTCCCTAAACCTAACCGTCACTGGGGTTAATGACGTTTATGAGTGTTCCCTTACCATCCTAGGAAAAAAAGAGATCGCTCCCGAGATGTAGATCTACATTTTGCTTCATTTCGCGCGGACATTTGACGGCGTGTACAGACACGCGGAATCACTCGGACGTTAATGGCGTAGACATACATGCATAAACGCGGATAGCTCAAAATGCGTAGAGATAACACGCCACTTGACTCGAAAGTGGCGTGTATGTTTACGCAAAAATCATGATGTCATGTTGACAAACCAGAAGGTTGGTGGTTCAATACCCAGTTCCACCTGACCAAGTGTCGAGGTGTCCATGAGCAAGACACCTAACCCCAGTTGCTCCCGACGAGCTGGATGGCGCCTTGCATGGCTGACACCGCCATTGGTGTATGAATGTGTGAATGCGAGGCAATATGTAAATTGCTTTGGTGGCCATTGGGTCTGTGAAAGCGCTATATAAATAGCCTGGGAAAACCCAGACAACTTCCGGCAAATTTAGATTTGCTCTTCAAATTAGTCTGGGAAAGAGCTCATTCAAGACCATTTCCAGTCCTCCGAAATCGCGGCTCCAATCAGAAACGTTGGGGCGGGCTTTACACGATGACGACAGCACAGCGACGGTGAAGCAGATTTTGTATATTCACAAAGCGGTGTGATGGTTATAGTTGAACACTGTCATTAGCCCTCTATAACCGCCAAAGCTATGTTATTAAAATATTTTTTTTTTCACAAACATTTTTTTTTATCATAGAGAATGTTTAAATTCTAATATCAGCTTACGAGGGATTCGGAGGCAGAGTTAGTGGTGCTTCAGAGACTGCTACTGCTGGAGATGATTCAGGAGAGGTCTGTGCACCTTTACCGATCAGAGCGCGCGCTGACACGGAGTAAAGCCTTGTTTATACTCAACGCGTCCGCACGAGCGTGAAGGTGTGCGGCAAAAATGATTTGAAATGAGTTCGGTGCGCAAGGCCGACCCCATTCCCCTTGGATGTGTGCACGACTTTTTTTGTAGCGGCGCCGCGTCCGAGGATGAACGACTTCAATCCGAATCTGCCCGAGCATGCACGTCTCACCCATAGACAGTAAGGTCTCAGTTTGCGTACGTCTAAATTGCAAAGTTCATTGCGGTTAAGATTTTGTTTACTGTGTGTGATTTATATAATGGAAAGCACAATTTTAATTTTAAATAAACGTAGAGCAAGTAGCTAATCAGATTGTCTGCTCGTTTATTCAAATAGACGAACGTCGTTCTGCAAACGTCATCTCCTTCAGCGCTCTGATTGGTTTTAGGTCTATCCAATTGCGCCCAGGGATACTTGAGCTACGCGGAGCTACGTCCGTTGGTGACGCCCCTTTGGAAATGATTTGTCTATGAAGCTTTGCCAGACCATAACTCAGTTACAAACTGAGAATGGTTTGGTTTTACCCAGCCTACTATATAAATGCAGTCTATTTACCATTTTACCATATTTAAATTGTACAACATGACAATGTGTAGATGCCACGCTTGTCTACTGCGTCTTTTAAGGCAGCGGCAGAACTGTTGGAGGCTGGTATGCACAGCTTTTTTCCATTCATTTACAAACATGCTCTGTTATATTGTCATTTTCTGCTCGTCCGGCAACAACGTACGCAACGTGACATAAGAAAGTCACAAAATCCAATCAGAGCGGTCAGACTGAAACGGATTTCCAGAAATGCGATTTGAATAGGATTTCAAAACATCTATGGATGTAACTTGAAACGGATTTGTAAAAATCACATTCGACATGATTTTTTGCCGTTCACACTAGCTAAATCTGAATGGATTTCAATCGAATATGCACAAAAATTGGATTTGGACTGACTGCCTGACTGTAGCCTAAGTTGTCCTTAGGTGTAATAGCATGTGTATAAGAACTGTGATGAACTGGCCATCTGTCCAGGGTGTTACCCTGCTTAAGACCCCAAACACTAGAGTTCAGCATCACCACAACCTCAATAGGACAAGCAGTTTGGAAAATGATTGGATAGATGCATGTAAACCCCCACCTTATATAAATTATTTTTCATAATAATCAAGTTTTAGCTCCTGTACCTTTAAGGCTGAATCCCAATTCTCTGTCTTACCCCTAGCCCTTACCCCCCCCTCCACCCCTTACCCTTGTCCCTCGAAACCGAGTGGTAAGCACTAGTGCAAACATACCCCTATGAAATGAGACACCACTCGGTTACGTAATCTTGCATCGTCCGTAACTGGCGTCTGTGTCACCCGGGGCAACAAGTGTTGATCACAAACTTCTCAAAACTTTCAGGATGCCGTCAAAATGTCCGGGATTGGGCTTTTGCTTTCTGTTTTCACTATTTATTATGTTTACATGCACAAGGTGTTGGTTCAATCGGACTGAATTCATTCATTTAAATCGGTGAATCTGAATGTATTGTTGATCTAATATTCCCGTGTTTTCGTCTCAGTCGGGATCCGTTTGAAGCTGAATGCATCATCTGAGAAGCTGATCACGTACGTGTCAGTGTCAAATAATTTACACATAATGAATGGCGACTGTAGAAAGCAAAAGCTGAATCCTGGACATTTTGGGTGATCTTGAAATGTGGGACTGAAATCAGCAATGTAACGTTAGCATAGCCTAGCGTAGCAAAGTAGCGATTTTTAAAAACTTTAAAAACGTTTCAATAAACAACACAGTTGCAAATATATATGTACATAACTGTGTAGAGCACAAAACAAGACGGTCATATTTTTTTTTATCAATCATTTAAGCGAAAAAACTTTTGAACTCTGGATGGTATGCCCGCCATTGTTGCCAGTTGCGCAGTGCATATCTTACCCCTTGGTTTCAAGTAAGCTCGCGAAAATTCTTGGTCTTAAGGGGTATATACACCCCTTCACCTTACCCCTACCCCTAGATCAAAATGAGAATTGGGATAGCCCTTCCTCTCACATGAACGCGCAAAACTAAGGGGAAGGGGTATGACAGAGAATTGGGATTCAGCCTAAGACTTCTAAATGGTAATTACCTTTATGATTGACTAACCTGTTCACATGTGAAACTGACCAATGTAAGTCACACTTACATTCATTAAGGACTCTCATTTTACTGAATAGTGTGTTGATGTGTAAAGACAACTCCTCACTAACCAAACCAAAACAACTAGATTTTGGTCAGGGTTGTCTCACCTGCCTACTGTATTTGATGAAATCTCGCCCTCTTCTGTTGGAGGTCTGTCACATACTGTGATTAGATATGGCAGAGGGATGACAGCCTTTGAGTTTTCTCTCCAAGAAGCAGGATAACTTCTTGTTACTTGTCGACGGTTTGTTGACAACAGTTTCTCTCTGAGACTCAAGCAGGACAATATATTGTTGCTTCTTCAGAGGCTCATTGGTCACTGCCATGGCCAAGTGATCACCCCACCGACTGAATGATCATTTCGACTGAAACAGAAGCTGATTTCTAGTCAGTAAGTCCATTAACTCAGCGGGGAGTTGAGTCACTGCGGCTGTTAAGGCTCCCCTGCTGAGAGCCAATTCTCCATCAACTATGCAAATGAGGATTATGATTGAAGATCTGCTGAAAAATCAGCTAGTGTAAACATTGGCGGTCATACAGTGCATTCAGAAAGTATTCAGACTCCTTCATTTTCATCACAATATTCTACAATCCATACTACCATAATGGCAAGGCTAAACCCAGATTTGTGATAACTGAACATTTATTACAAATATCACATTGTATTCATTGCAAATATTCAGACCCTTAACACATTATTAAAGTTGAAGCACCTTTGGCATGCTCTACAGCCTAAGGCCCCGTTTACACGATGGGAAAACGCCGATATTTCTCTGCGTTTTGCCTGTCATTTACACGAAAACGCCGTTTTTATCACTGAAAACGATTATTTCTAAAAACTCCGGCCAAAGTGGAGATTTCTGAAAACGCCGGTTATGTGTTGTCGTGTGAACTGGGAGAAACAATGTTTTAGGTTCTCTCTTGTCGTTTCTGAGGATTCTGATTGGCTTGAATGGCTTTGTCCTTAACCCCTACACTGCCGCCAATAGGTTTGGCATAGTTATGATGGCGCTCGACAGCGTATTTATGCGGGTGTGTAAACGATGTTATTTTTGAAAACGGAGAGGGGGAAAATATTCGTTTTGCTAAATACCAGGCTTTGTGTAAACGTGGCCTAAGACAAGCTTCTGTCATTCTTCCCTGGAGATCCTCTTAAGCGCTCTTTAAGTTGGATGGGGAACATTCAAATCCGGGATCTGGCTGGGCCAGACATTTACAGACTTGCCCCTAAGCCACACTTGCATGTCTTGGCTGTGTGCTTAGGGTCTTTGCTGGAAGGTGAACCTTTGACCCATCTGGGCTCCTAAGGACTCTTAAGATATCTTAGTATTTTGTTGTGTTCAGCTTTCCTTTTACACCGACCATTCACCCAGTCCTTGCCACTCATGAACACCCTCTTAGCATGATACTACAACCACCATGGTTTTAATGGTATTGCCAAGGTTATGAGTGGTGCCTGGTTTCCTCCAGACATGACGCTTGTAATCGAGATTCATCAGACCAGATAAAGCACAGTCTTTTAGATGTCCTTTTTGCAAATTCCTAGCATGGTTAAATGGGTTTTGCGCTGAGGACATGCTTTGGTGTTGTCACCCTGCCATAAAGCCCATATTGGTGTAGTGTTGTAGTGATGGTTGATGGTTGGCATGCATGATCTCTGGAGCTTAACCAGAGTGACCATCAGTTTCTTGGTCACCAAGGCCCTTCTCTTGAGGCCAAGGCCCTTCTCTCGCAGTTTGGCCGGGCAGCAAGCTCTTGGAAGAGATCTTAAACCTTTCCCTTTTAAGAGATATGGAGGCCACTGTGCTCGTGTGAACCCATTAATGCCGCAGAATTATTTGTAGCCTTCCCCAGATCTGTGTCTCAACACTGTGCCCAGACACATTGTTTGTACATTTGACTGCATGGCTTGGTTTTATTTTGATATGTATTTTCAGCTGTTAGACCTTATACCTTATATGATCATGTCCCATCAAATCAAAGCGTAGATACATCCTCAGAGATGATCTTGGAGAAATTGGATGTAACGAGGTAAACCCAAGGTTTGTCATTATGGGGTATTGATTGAAAATTGTAAATTAAAAGCATTTTAGCATAAGGCTAGGCTTATGAATTTTAAAGTGCATTTGATCTGCAGAGATTCAAACAAGCAAGGAAAATCCCCCTTTCCATTATACATTCCCTTAAAACAGTGAATTGTCTTTGACTCGAAGGTTAGTAGTTGATGTGAATTGAGTTGAAGGCAGGGAAAGTGGGAAGCCTTTGAGTCCTGTTGTGTCAGAACAAGCTTTGTCATTTTGTGTAGCCGAATTACAGAAACATTGGTCTTTAAAACAAGGTGAGATGCACATCTTTTTACAGTAGGCTTCAAACAGGGTTGCCATGTCCCAAACCCTCTGTCATCCATGCAACGCTCAGAAGGGCATCCGCCTGTATCCTTCACATTCATGGCATCTTTCCCTCTTTTTCACCTGAGGGAATGTCGAGATTAACAGGGATGGAGGAAAGTCACCACAGAGTGTCTGACAGCAGTTTGGCATTTCTCTGTAATTGGCATTGCGCCAGGTCCACTTCTACATCCTCGCAGACTGGAGTGTCCGTCCTCCCCACCGTGAAGGAGCTTGTTAAGGGTCTCAGTGAAACTACAGAATAGGGGCAAAAAGCCAGTATCCCCCTTCCTTTCCTCTCAACCTGCTTAATGTGATTTTGGAATACATTTTTAGTTCTCTTTTTTTTTACACTGGGAAAGTGGAAAACATGCCAAGACTCTCTGATTTCCACAGGGAACTCTTGAAACCTGAATGAACCAGAGATCTCAACGTTTCGACAGCTTGAGGAATGGAAATCCCAGTTCTAATTGTGACTGAAACGCTGCTTGGCAAGCTCCTCCTGCCAAGCAGCGATCTGGGCACGATTAAATTTATGCCCATTATGCACATCAGCATATTAGACGGAACTCCACGTGGTGGACATGATGTCTCGTCCCCTGAAAAACTTGACAAGAGAAACTTGGCGTCCAGTGGGTGTCAGGCTAAATGTCCTCAGACTGTTGATCTTGAAACATGTCATGAGGAGACATACTTTATTAACAACGGGCTCTCTGATGGCTTGCTGGGGCTGTGGTCCCACACTAGTTAAAGTGAAGAATGTCAATTTGGCTGAAATGTGTCCAGCATTCACTAGCTTCCAATGCTCTCCCACAAAGATTTGATAATTTGACTTCCTGAGTAGGAACAGAGAAAGAAAAGAATGATTTGGACTTCAAAGAGAAGATATCAAAATGGACCCCAAAAATCTGTTATTTATTTGTCCTCATGTCATTCCAAACCTGTTTCATTTCATGAATATACATTACATTGTGAATCACTTTCCCATTTAATAAAGCTCCCAAGAGTGTCAGCAAAGAACTACATAGGGCTCACTTAAGTGAAAAGCAACCTGATATTTAAGCAATTTTGATGTTAAAAGTGTGGCTTTCATCCATGTTCCCATGTTGGAATCCAGTGGATCAAAGAAAAAGAAAAAAATCCGATAAAATTATAGCCATTCATTAAGGATCCATACTCGAAATTGACCAAAACCAGATTGATAACATTACTGAGGCACATTGTGAATACTGCTAGGTTGTCTGTAAGGGAAAGGTAACTGTAAAATCAGCACAGCAATAGGAGTGATGCGCAGGTTGATCCAAAATGAGCGGGTGCCTGCGGTCACCCGCGGGTACCCGGAGTTACGAGTCATCCAAAAATATTTTTAATGATATTCGGGTCGCGGTCGGTTGGGTCGTTTGAAAAAAGATGCTAATTAAACCTTTGTATTTGTATAGTACTAGACACAATTTTCCAAGATATATATAGGCCTACACTTTATTGGCTGAATAACTGGCACGAAGATGACGCACAAGCTCAGTCTAAACAGTTCTCGGTTCTGTACTGGTGATCCGAGAACCGCTGTACCTGTGCGTTCGGTAGTACGCGGATGCGCAGTTTCAGCTGCTCGTGCTCATCACTTGTCTCAACAGTGGCACCAACATGTCTCAGTTCAGTGAACTGTTAGAGTTACTGGAGTAAAATATACTCCGCGATATTGGTTTATTTCGATTCGGAGGAACTTGTCAGGCATGTCTGAAATTGAGTAACTTTAGTAACTTGTGGATCAGCACTGACACATGACGCGAAATGTTTCAAACGATTCAGTTCGATTTAGTGTACTGGTTCGACCGGTTCACTCAAAAGAACCTGTTCAAAAGAACGATTCGTTCACGAACCGGCCATGCCTATGATCACTACAGTCTGCAGAGAGATGGAGGCGGCAAGAGAAAAGGTGAAGACTGGGGAGTGGAAGCTCTGCAAATACACGAATAGAAAGAGTAAAAGTGTGGGAGACATTTGAAAATAATAATGAAAGATGATGACAATGACGCTATGATGAGCATTTGCTACTTTTAAAAAATGCGGTCAGGATATTTTCTTACTTTTTTTGCGGTCCGAGTTGCGGGCGGGGTAGTTGAAAACGTTGGTCGGGTGCGGGTTGTTTATAAATTGGCCTGCGCATCACTGAGCAATAGCACTCAGTTTGGATTGTTTGGAAAAACGCACAAGATATTCTTTTGCATTTAAAAAACAACTAGAGGAAGCGAATATGGAATGTTATCAACAGACTGCAGGGCTCTTGAGACGTGTTTTGCTAACTCTTAAAATGTTCATGCATTGCATTTTTTTTATTTTTATGATATTTCGTGAGATGTACATAATGGTATTAGGACTTTTACATAAAAACTGTCTGGTTTATCTCCAGGTAACTACCCACGGCCTCCTAACTATGGCGGAGCACCAGGTGCCAACTACAGTGGCCCCGGCCCAGGCATGAGCAACAGTCTTGGCATGAATGCCAGCAGTCCAATGCATGGGCAGGGTCCAGGGCAACCCTGTGGCTCTATGACTACGGCTCGAGGACCAGGGCATGCAGCCGGTGGCCGGCCTTACTCCGCAGGCTCCAGCAGTGTGGCTCCGACCTCTCCCAACATGCCTCAGTCGGCTGGCCCAGGGATGGGTCCACCTCCTCCTAATGTCAGCCGCAAGCCCCATGAGAGTAGCCCTGCATCTGCCCAGCAGAATCCAGTCCCCTCGGGCCAGGCCAGGTAAATCAGAGCCTTAATTCATTTTAAGTGCCTTTCTGCTTTACTTGAACAAGATGATTTGGTAATGTTTGGTCTAGATTTCATCCATAATGGGCTCTATGCACGGCGTTATTTCCGGTGAAGGATTAAGGATGCTCGATAACTTCCGCCGATCATAGAGTCCAATGCAATACCAAGAATTTATATTGAATTTTATACTCCATGGTTATACTAATGAAACGTTAGTCACAAAAACAGATAAAATAGACACCCCTCGTTGTGTTTATGCTTCTTTTTAAAATTATATTAAATAAACATAAATATATATAAAATTACATCTAAACGTATGTACGCTTCATTTCAAAGACGGGAGGACAGTAAATATTGAAGACTCTGCCATAATCCCGTTTTCTCCGGTTTTCCTCCGCTTTAATCTACACAACCGGAAATGGACGAGCATCCTTGCGTCAAATGCGGAACTTATGCGTGCATATAGCCCATTGACCGTTTGCAAAGACCCGCCCCCCCTTAGTTACTGTCGCTATGTCCGAAAAGCTACGCCGTTCTCATGCAGTGAAAAATACATTGCGGAGCAGAGAGGAGACTATGAAAACATGCTGACAGACAGGACAGACCAGGTTACTTTTCGGTTACTTTTGATATTAAACATATTAAAGGAACACTCCGACTTTTTGGGACTTTAGCCTATTCACCTTACCCCCCAGAGTTAGATAAGTCCATACATACCTTTTTCATCTCCGTGCGTGCTATAAGTCTGTTTGACGCACCCACCGCTAGCCTAGCTTAGCACAAAGACTGGATGTGACTGGTTGCAGCTTTCATACTAATCCAAATGAGTGGCAAAATAACGCAAACGTTTTCCTATTTACATGTTGTGGTTTGTATAGTCACATAATGTACAAATAACAAAGTCAAATGAGACACAGACATCTTTTGACTGTATAAATACTATATTTTCTGAAGGGGAAGCACTGCTACTTGGGCAGAGTGATAACAATCACCTGAGACGCACCGTGACGAGGAGTAGAGAGTTCGCTTCGCTCAGCGTTGGAATAAAGAGTCAGCAATTACTAACGTTAGATAGAAAAGCAAGGTTTATCATGGGTGTTTGCTTTATTGTATGAGCTGTGACAATAAACAGGGGAGACCAGGTAATACAGTACCATGTTTCATTGATTTCCAACCAAAAACGCACCCAGATTTATAAATATCACATGAATAAATAATTATTATTACAGGAATCAATATATTTTAAATGCAATTTATTAGCTGAACCAATTGTAGGCTATTTAGCCTATATAATATAGGCTACAGTATTGCATTAGGCTACTATAGGATAGAATAAGGGGAAAGTAATAGCACAAATTGTTTTTGCACAATGAACTCACAGCCTATCGTACCCTTTTGCACGCTCAAGTTCGTTATTTCCATGGTTATTTCAAATTTAGGCTACTAGGCGCGCCGCGCGCAGGGTGCAAGTTCAACGCGGTGAACGCGCTCGTTTATTTTCCCCAAGCGCGTCCGCACCGCATCAAGATAAAAACATATTCATACCCTAATCATATAATAGTGTCACTAACGTTACATTAGATCTGGCTAAAGGCACTGTTACAGTAGGTCATCTAAAAACATAACGGATCACTTACCTCAGCTGCAGATCCACTTGTCCTGTCTGTGCTATCGATGGGATAGCCGTATCCTTCAGCACATTATGGTCCGTGTGGCAAATTCCATTTTTTCAAAATAGTCGTCCTCATTGAAATGTACCGAGCAAACATACTGTAATGTCCCCTGATAATCTTAGGTGTGTTTGGATAAATATCCAGAGTAAGTTAGCCATTTCTTCATCCAGTCAGCATATTTAGTTGGAATTCTGTGAAACATGGTTACCTCCCCTGTTTACAGTCGCAGCTATTTACAATAGAGCGAAAACCCATGACTCTAAACTACGCTTTTACTATTTATAAATTGCTGACTCTATTACCCAAACACCGAGCGAACTCTCCGCTCCTCACCACGGCTTGTCTCCGGTGATGCGGTTATTACGCTGTCAAAGTAGCAGTGCTTCGCCTTCAGAGAATAGTTCCCAGGTTTTATACGGTTCAAAGATGTCTGTGTCTCATTTGACTTTGTTATTTGTACATTATGTGACTATACAAATCACAACATGTAAATAGGAAAACGTTTGCGTTATTTTGCCACTCATTTGGATTAGTATGAAAGCTGCAACCAGTCACATCCAGTCTTTGTGCTAAGCTAGGCTAGCGGTGGGTGCGTCAAACAGACTTATAGCACGCACGGAGATGAAAAAGGTATGTATGGACTTATCTAACTCTGGGGGGTAAGGTGAATAAGCTAAAGTCCCAAAAAGTCGGAGTGTTCCTTTAAACAAAGTCTCACCTTTCAAATTTGGTCATTTTTAAAAATAAATTTAAACAATAAATACCATTTTGTGGCTCTTTAATGTGTCTGACAGATCGCTGTAGAGCATCAGTTAAAGGGATACTCCACTTTTTTGGGAAATAGGCTCATTTTACAACTCCCCCAGAGTTAAACAGTTGAGTTTTACCGTTTTCGGATATATTCAGCCGCTTTTCTGATATTTAGAAGAATACCAGTAACCAGACAGTTTCTGGTCTCATTGACTTCCATAGTAGGAAAAAAATATACTATGGAAGTCAATGAGACCAGAAACTGTCTGGTTACTGATATTCTTCTAAATATTACAAAATCGGCTGAATGGATTCGAAAACGGTAAAACTCAACTGTTTAACTCTGGGGGAGTTGTAAAATGCGCCTATTTCCAAAAAAAAGTGGAGTATCGCTTTAAAGCTTCTCGTGATCCAATCATCTCTTCCTTCTAGTTTATTTATAGCATTTATATCAAATAAACATGAATGAACATAAGGATGCCCCCCCCATGTTAATCTACCAACTCTTTGTCGGACAAAATGGCGGACTGCTTTGTCAGACAAAATGGCGGATGGCGAAGTATGATTGGTTAGATCACCTGTCAATGAAATGGATTGTTCTCCCAAAAATGAAAATTGGCTATGTTGTTCAAAACCTGTCTGACTTACTATCTTCTGCGAGGCAAACAGATTTGGTTACTATTGACTTCCATTGAATGTACAAAAAATATATATTTTTTAAAGATTTCACAGAAGAAATACAGTTATACAGGTTTTATTTGTAGGTAAACAACCCATTTAAGGTTACAAAATAAACCTCAGTTTAAAAAAAAAAATAACCCTAAAAAAAAAATAAAAATAATATTAGTAGCGCTCGTAATAGATTCTTATAGCCAATACCAATTTATTGCCGATTGATACCGATTCTGTTAATTTAAGCTTTTATCAGGAGCTCTGTCATAACCAATTATACAATCTCTCTACTCATGGAGCTTAAAATGTCTAAATACTGCATATTCAATCAGTTAATTTACAAAAAACATTCACCATCTTTTCATTGGATGTTGTTAATATTGATATCCCCTTTTTATTTGTTTTCCTGTGATTCAATAAGCGTTCTCATGTGAGAGAACAGCAAATGTGTGTGGTCGAGTGCTGTTAATGCCATTTATTCAGATAGATATTTATTTTGTCATATTCTCTATACCCTCCAGAAGCATTTATTATTCAGAACGGTACACCATTGTAACTTTTATCCACCATCAATATGTCATTTTGCTCATCCCTCACTGGTTGGCCTCCACTGGACAGATTTTATGTCCCCAAATAATGCTAAGGGCAGGATTTGGGACAAGGCCAAACATGATATTATTCAGTGCACCTTTGAGATTTCATTTGTATTAAAAGTGAACAGGCACCAAGGAGACCTTTATGCTCTTCCCCCTGCTTCAGGCCTCCCTTTGGCAGGTCCCTTGTGTACCCCGGCCTGTCTGGGCCTGGGGGGCGGCCAGCCTCCTTCCCTATCCCTCACCCCCATCACCCTCACTACAGTCCTGCGCAAGGCCAGGGCCAGCCTCACACTGAGCTGTTTGGGTAGGTTTAAGATTGGACCCATGGCTGGATGGCTTCCCTCTGCTTGAGTCTGCTCGCATCCGCTAGAAACGGCACAAGCCAAGTGCTATGCATTAGCTCCTCCTTTCTTCTCCACCACGGCTATGTTTTATTCTGAGCATTTAAGAAGACTAACCATATAGCTTTCACAGAGAGAGGAGAAGCATCCTCTGGAGAAAACGGAGGATGTTCTGTAGATTGGAGAACTGAAGCAGCAGCTTGTGTAGCTCAGAGATATAGTGGAGTGGAAGACTAAAAAGGTTTAGAAGGAATCGTTCACCCAAGAATGAAAAGAATGAGTCTTCATGTACTCATATTTGTCTTTTCCAAAATCTGTTAACGCAGCTTTTTTCCATTAATATAACTCAGAATTCAGATTTAAAATTGATGCATCGAGAAGAAAATACGCATTGGTTATCACATGTTGAGAAACTATAGCAGAAGGGAATATTTTCAGAGAATAATGATTTATATTTTGGTCTGTTACTCATGTGAAGTTATTGCTGTGACTTCACAAAACTTTGGATATACTGGAGAAGAGCTGTGGGAAAATTCTTCTATCAGTTACACTTTATTTTAAGGTGCCTTTGTTGCAGTGTAATTATACAAAGAATACAGAGTAATGTTAATTTACTACATGTACTATTATTTAATAAGTTTTGGGTTAGGGTTAGTTGCTTGTGAATATGCATAATATGCTGTTATAATTAAGCAAATGTAAGAAGTTTAACTGAACTGTAACCGGATATGAGTTTGGAGAAACATGGTGAACTTGTCCTTTAAGATATAATCAAAGATTAAATTGATTTTATATATATATATATATATGAAGAGTTCAGATGCAAAAGCCTCTAAGTGCCATTTGAAATTTTCTTCTAGAATGATCATTTTTATCAAGCTTGTATATTTAAGTTCAGTAATTTCACTTAAATTGCAATGAGGATTACCTATTAATTGTCATTTAAGTGAAATTACTGAACTTGAATATATAAGCTTGATAAAAATGATCATTTTAGAAGAAAATTTCCAATGGCACTTAGAGGCTTTTGCATCTGAACTCTTCATATATATATATATATATATATATATATATATACACATATTACAACTGCTTAATACACCTTTAAAATTAAATTTGCAATTACTTCTACAAATATTGCAAGTGCTGACACTAAAGACCTGCTTTTAAAGGCTAAAAGGCATATTGAAACTGTAGCTCTCATGTTCAACAGGGTGTGGAAATACTTCAAATTGTAACAATGCCTTTTGTCTCCAAACTAAGCATGTTTCGCCCACTTATTTTCTGTTTCTGGATTTAAAAGTGGACCTTTTGTTGAGACCAAAATGAACCAAGTGTAAAAACTGTTTATTTTGGCCCTGTGGTGTCGCAGCCATTTTTATAATCTCAGGCTATATTATTCTAATTAATAACTGGGTAGCCCTAGTGCAGTTTTTAGTTTGAGTCGAGATGTGATTTGCACAATTGTTGGTTGTTTTGGTAGCAGCAGTGTACAACTTTGACCGATTCTAGATTGCACCTTATTTAAGACTTAAAGTGTAACATGGACTACAAACAACACAGCACAAAGCAACAGCACTTCCTTTTCTTTTGTGCATTAATCCTGAATGTCTTAACCCTCTCTACTGTCCCTGCATATTTGTTGCTTGCCAGCTATTAGAAGTAAAGAAGAAAAGAAAATAAGTGTACTAACAACTTATCATTGAAATCTTCACAACTTAAACAGGCTCTTTTTAAATGTTTGTGTTCTGTTATCCATAGGCCAAGCGGTTACCAGGCTGGGTCCCACATGCTCGGAATGGCTCCTGGAGGCCCCTACAACCATCCACCGAGCAACAGCTCGGCCAGGATGACCCCTCAAGGACCGTCCTACAACACAATGCCCACAGGTAAGCGTGAGAGTTTTCATATATATCTCAGTGTTTCAGCGATCAGATTTCAAGATTACAAATATTTAGTGTAAGGAATGTTCCAAATGTTTTAATCAGGGATGCAAACACATGTATGGTCAAAAAGGAGAGAGGTAATCGAAGCCCTCGCCCCGCGGAAAATATCCAGATACTTATATTGCCACCAACCCCTGCCATCCCCGGCCCACCCCTAGGCACATATAGTAAACATGTTTCAGCCTTTAAATCATTTTTCACAAAAAAAAAAAGGTTTTATAAAAAACAAACCTCACATATTTCAGCCTTTAAATTATTTTTCACAAAAAAAGTGTTATAAAAAGATAAACCTCCCATATTTCAGCCTTTAAATCGTTTTTATAAAAAGAATGAGTCAAAAAATAAATAAATTACTTGACATTTACATTAAAGGGGTGATGAACTGAGAAATCAAATTTTCCTTGAGCTTTTGACGTCTAAGAGGTCATCATATTATAAGAATATCCTGTAAGTTTCAGAACTGAAAACGTCCTTGTTAGTCCAATAAAAGCTTTTATTGACACCAGGCTCAGCAAACGCGTTTTTGAAAGTGGGAAACTATGATGTCAAAGAGGATAAACCACCCCCCCCCCCCCCCCCTACAAAACTAGGGTAGAAAGTAGCCTATTACTTATTCATTTTGATGTTTTTTAATGTAAAAAACCAAGCGAACGTCATAAGTTGACCTCAGACAACAATATAAAAAATGAAAAAAGACCCCTTTAATGCACATTACCTTATCTTTTCTTATTAATAGTAAAATTAATAATGAGTAACGACAAAGAAGTTTTAGTAGCTAATAGATTTTCACCACCGAAAAATGCTTTCTGTAGCTCTGCTACAAGATTTACTTACGGAGAATAGAAAAACACCGGTAGCGTTTGGGCGCACCCCATCCTTCATGTTTACTGAGCTTTCAATGATGGGAGGTGCCGAAAAGCGCTAATGCATGAAAACCTGCAAAAAATGCAAACTCATTACCAACGCAAGATAACGCAAATCTAAAATAAAAATGAAATGTTCTCTGGATAAATAACCAGCGGGCAAATATTACAGACGATTATGGGATTATATAAGCCCCCCTGTAGTCAAGAATTTCATCACTTAAAACTCATCTATGATCACCAAAATGCCATATGACATGTTCTATGAATATGCAAATGAGCCTCGCCTCCAGCTCAGAGATCCACTCGTTGACGATCACACGTTGACCTGATTGGTTACGAGGTAGTTTGTGACGTCAGAAACACCAAACCGTGATTTTGAGACTGTCTTTGATTCACTCAGAGAAAATACTCCGCAATGGTGTCGACTTAAAGCATGTTAAAAACACCACATAGACGTATAAACAACATCACAAGACGGATTTTCATCCATCGGGAGAAGCAGAAATTGTGATCATGATTAAAATACGATTGATAGTGTAGCTTCCTTGCTGAGCAAAAGTATTTCTTTAATAAAAAAAAGTTAAAAACGTATCTTACTAACCCCAAAATGTTGATTGGTGGTGTATATTGAGAATATTCAATACATCTGGAGTTTAATGCCTTATTTTGCTTTCAGTACAAAGTTATTTCTTGACTACTTTGAATATGTACCTTTGTTTGGAGGGTGTGATCAGATGTTTATGGGTCTGAATTTCCTGTAGGACCTATGACAGGCTCAGGGGACACCATGATGCCCACCGATCCCAAACTGAGAGCTGAGCACAAGGAGGAGGGCGGTACACCAGCCACAGATCCCCCTAAGCCAAAGGTATGAAGACATCTTTCTCTCTCTGCTCACAGATAACTCTAAGTCCCTGTAAATAGTAACATTACTCTAAAACCTTCTCTGTAACAGCCTACAAACAGACTCTGACCTTTGCTTCAACCATAACTCTGTTAATATCTGCTCAGTAAAGGTGTATGTGTCCTAACAAGTGATAAAAGTCTTAGTCCACTTTCAAATGTCATTGGTTGAATCTCATGTTTCACATTCTTTGGCTGTGATTGTGTTTTAACTTGCATTTTAACTTTCATCTATCTTTTGCTGCTGGAATCTTGCGTTGTACTTGGGACATGGTGTGAGAGTTAGAATTAAACACCATAATTATGTAATTGAATAATTGGTTATAGCCTAATTATTATAATAATACCCATTTACCAAATCCACCAAATCTAGATCACCAATTTGCTTCCAGCACGGACATGTTCAATGCAGCACTGCCGAAAAATGAAACTTTAAAGGAGTTGTTCACTTTTAAAAAAACTTTTGCTGATAATTTACTCACCCCCATGTCATCCAAGATGTCCATGTTTTTCTTTCTTCAGTCGAAAAGAAATTAAGGTTTTTGATGAAAACTTTCCAGGATTTTTCTCCATATAATGGACTTCATTGGGAACCAAACGGTTCAAGGTCCAAATGAGAGTTTCAGTGCAGCTTCAAAGGGCTTTAAACGACACCAGACGATGAATAAGGGTCTTATCTAGCGAAACGATCGGCCATTTAAAAAATAAATAACAAAGTTTAAGTTTCATAAGCACAAATGCTCGCCTTGCTCTGTTCTGTGATGCGCGTTTGTGACTCTCCTGTTCAAACTCGTTAATCAAAATGAACAAATCTTTTTTCGAGTCATGAATCATCGAAGGGTCCTACAGTAGATAAGACACTTATTCATTGTCTGGTGTCGTTTAAAGCCCTTTGAAGCTGCACTGAAACTCTCATTTGGACCTTGAACCGTTTGGTTCCCAATGAAGTCCATTATATGGAGAAAATCCTGGAATGTTTTCATTAATTTTCTTTTCGACTGAAGAAAGAAAGACATGGACATCTCGGATGACATGGGGGTGAGTAAATTATCAGCAAAAGTTTTTTTTTAAAAAGTGAACTAATCCTTTAACATTGTTTTAAATAACCACAGTTTGCACCAGAGCATTGGAATAGACTTAGATTTTGACCAAATTGACTTTTTTCCCCCAAACAATTGTCGTCATTGTAAATATTTACTTCCTACTGCTCGCAGCTCTTCTAGTTTATCATTCTGTGGTTTACACTCCCTAAACTGAGCACTGAAAGTATGTTTTTCTTCAATAGTGTTCAATTTCACCGTGTTATTCAATAACCCAAGGAATATAATTCTCTCATGTGTCCTAATGAGCGCACATCTAAGCTCTGGAAGACCTTGCTTCAAATCTTTCTTGTGTTAACTTGTTCTTTTTCAGTCATTGCCCTTACTTTCATCAGAACTTCATTGTGTCATTAAGTTCAGCTTTCATTTGATTTGCTGAGATGTGGCGCAGTAGCGGAGCATTCTCTCTCCGAACTCATCTTTCCATTCTTGCTTATGTGTCATTTTGTTTTGTTTTTTGTCATTAGTAATTCGATGTGATGTTTTGTCTGATTAGAGGGAAGTAGTTCTGTCACCTTTAAAACATTCTCAAATCATGTCCTTTGTTTTCTTGCTAGCTCATGATAATCTTCACCTCATGGCATCAGTCGTCAGTAGAGCACGGCTTTTTTAATTTAACGCGTAGAAAGCTTCACAGCAAACAGAAGTGCCTTCAAACATTGACCTTTATGTGCCGTCCAGCTGGCTGCGTTACAAGCTTTGTGTGTGTGTGTGTTTGTGTGCAATCCTGTAACAAGTAAAACAAGTCCCGCAATCTAACACAGAGCTACTTGAATTGAGCTTTCTTTAGTCCAGCTCGGAGTGGTGCCAACTTCAGCCAGAACAAGAGCCAGAGTACAAAAAGAGTGAGACAGACGATGATTTGAAGAGTTATGCACGAAGTTTGACAGTTTTTTGCCAAACTTTCTGAATGCGTGTCATACTAAAGACAGTAGGGGTGTGAATTGTGAATGTTTTCGACCTATTGTGGATCGAGCTATCCTATTCAGTCCCTCCAGGATTTCACGATTTTTTTTTGTGATTTTTGCGATCAAAATGACTGATTTTGTGGTGGTAATTTCCAAAAATTTGTGAAAAAATTTGCGATTTATATATAACATTTACCATACTAGTATTCAGTCCTTCCAGAAAAACGCGGAGTTTTTTTTGATTGATTACGCGGCCCGTTTTCTTAAAAATGCGATGGAATGTGCGGCATATTTATGCAATTTTATGCGATGAAATTGCAGGAATTTGCAAAAATTGCGGGAAGTTGCAAAAATTGCGGTTTGATGAAAAAGAGAAAAAAAGTGATTCCCCCAACATCCTGTTCTCACTAGGCTAATGTAAGAGTCATTTCTTATAATTTCCTTTGATAAGCAAGCATACTACATTATAGAAAGTGCTGGGAATATTTAATTTCTCATCTTGTTTTATTTAATACTGTAACGAGTGTAAATAAGGTGTGGCCCCTTTAAGAGCTGCGCGCTCCCTGTTGAACTCTCTGCAGTGTTATATGTGCGCCTCGAACACCCCATGTGTGCGGGTAATTTCTGTTTGATGCTACTTCTTTTATCTTATGTTGTTTATTAAGTAACGATGTGACGGTAGAACGAGTACGAGTTCGATTTGTGAGATGTCAATCGCCTCCGTGAGTCTGTCTGGCGTCGCGTAATTGCGTCACTTCATAACGTTCCCATGGAAACAGGGGGAAATGGCTGCTCTTGTGTGAAGCAAACGCAACATTTTTCAACTTTCTGCTAAGATACATGTGACTTTTTTTGCAACGAAAATGCGAGGATTATGAAATTATGCAAACCCCGCATATTTTGCACGGAAATCGGCAATTTATGCGGCGAAAGTGCGGCGTATTTGAAAAAATGCGGCCCCCGCATAAATATGCGGACCTTGGCTGATTTTGCATTGAATTCAGCGATCGCATAATCGCGTTTTTCTGGAGGGACTGCCTATTGCACTGACAGGGTGCCAGTACTGATTAGCGTTCAATTCGTGAATGAGCTTTTTATGATGACTCGACTACGCCAAGGTCATTTAACGATAACGGTTACTATATCAACATGCGATAATGATAACATGCGAGACTAAAGTGTCATTAACCCTAAAACCATATTCTGGACAAATGTGGGCAAAATAGTTTTGATTTATTTGTTAAAAATACTTCCCTTGTTCTGAGCGGTACAAGAATTGGCTACTTTTCCTAAGTTTGCCTCCTGAACACACACAATTTTTTTTTACTCAATTCTTAAGTGGGTGAAAAAAACAAACTCTTTAATCTTGTATTTGGGTCAAAAATGGGCACCCATAGAAATGAATGGGAAAACTGTAATTTAGAGCATTTTAAAAAAGCTCTAAGAACTTATTGGAATTATATTTTAATGTGGTAAAATAAATAAAACATAAAAATAAGCATAATTTACATTGAAAATATGGTACTTTTTGAAGTAAATAAATTCGAAAATACTCAAAAAAACCCCCAAAAAAACACCATAAATGGATAGACAAAACTTTATCGAAGACAGTGATATAACATTTATAATAAATAAAAATTAGGATCACACCTGAGTCCTCTGTGCCCACATTTGTCCACAATTACAGGGTTAAGGGCTATAAAGTGAATAATAAGGTTTGAGGGCTACAAAATAAAACTACCAAAATCTCTCTTTATTTTTGTCGGGAAAAAAGAGGAGACAAAATATACTGGCATACTGGCTTCTCTCTATATTGTTTGTGGTAGATACATTTTTTCTTGTTTTAAAAGAAAAAAAAATATTAGGCTAATGTAATTTGCAATTATTGGAATTACTATTAGGAAATTTACTGTTTTATTTTCGAGAATTTTCTTGTTTTACCCGTTTTCATAATGTAGAGAGACGAGAGTGTGTTAATATATATGATAGCCTACAATAAATAAACAGTGACAAAAAAACTAATTATAGCATATAGAAAAACAAGCTATAATAGAACTAATACACAAATGAAATAGACCATAAGAAATAAATTCAAAGTAATGAAATGTAAAAAAAAGTCTTCACTGTGTAAATAAATATATATTTATTCTTATTAAAGTTACAAAAGTGATTCAGTCTGTTACAGATATTCAGTTGTGTTTGTTCTTAGTTTAGTTTTAGTTGTATTCTGTCGTTCCTGCATGTGTTCCTTTGCTTCAGTTTCTCCTTTGCTGTCATGGACATTCATTTAATCATCACGGGTGTTTTTCGTTTGTTCGCTCATTCAGCCAGTGTTTAACTTTGCTCTGTCATTCCTTCAGTTGTCGATTGTTAATTGTGTTAATGCTTGTGTTCGCATTTGACACACTGTTACACCAGTCCGTCTTTTGTTAAATAAACCACGTTTCAACTTTTTAATCCTGCCTTCTGTCAGTCTTCATCTTCAGTCTGCGTAACGGTCAAGAGCAAGGAGAGATTTTCTCTTATTTGTTGTTTGATTAACATTAATAACGACAGCAGGTAAATTTGGATGCTGTCACTTTAAGACCGACTGCATGGATCCAATATACTCATGCGTTTTCTTTCTTAACTCTTTATGTTGACTTTAGACGTACAGTAAATGACTGTGTTAACTATCAAAGACTTGGTCACTTTGACTCACAAGTATGTGTATTTACCCGTTTAAGCCCAAATATTTGGCAAAAAAGTACAGCGCTGAGAGCACACGTATGTAGCGAAATGAGTTGTCTCTCTTTCATTAGCTCAAATCCCTGGTTTTTTAACCCCAATACTTAAGAACGCCTGCAAACTTCATGTGAGCGTAACCGCGATAGTGACGATTGTCCAAAATCTCTACCGGTTAATTGTGTCTGCCGGTATATTACCCACCCCTACTCTGTATTAAAGGATTAGTTCACTTCAGAATTAACATTTCCTGATAATTTACTCACCCCATGTCATCCAAGATTATCATGTCATTCTTTCTTCAGTCGAAAAGAAATAAAGGTTTTTGAGGAAAACATTCCGGCATTTTTTCTCCATATAGTGGACTTAAAGGGATACTCCACTTTTTTTGGAAATAGGCTCATTTTACCACTCCCTCAGAGTTAAACAGTTGAGTTTTACCGTTTTCAGATGTATTCAGCCGATTTTCTGTTATTTAAAAGAATATCAGTAATCAGATAGTTTCTGGTCTCATTGACTTCCATAGTATATTTTTTTCCTACTATGGAAGTCAATGAGACCAGAAACTTGTCTGGTGACTTATATTCTTCTAAATATCAGAAAATCGGCCGAATGGGTTTGAAAACGGTAAAACTCAACTGTTTAACTCTGAGGGAGTGGTAAAATGAGCCTATTTCCAAAAAAAGTGGAGTATCCCTTTAAAGGGGAAGCAACGGGTTGAAGGTCCAAATTGCAGTTTCAATGCAGCTTCAAAGTCTCTACACGATCCCAGCCGAGGAATAAGGGTTTTATCTAGCCAAAAAAAAAAAAAAAAAACATTTGTGTACTTTTTTACCACAAATGCTCGTTTTGCGCTTGCTGTGATGTCACGTTAGTCGAAACATGGTAGGCGGAAGTACCGATCTGGGGTGCGTTTCCCGAAAGCATCGTTCGCCAACAATGGTCACAAGTTCCGTCGTTACCAATAGAGTTCAATGGAAATTGCGACCATAGTTGGCTAACGATGCTTTCGGGAAACGCACCCCTGGTGTTTAAAAAACGAACGTGCACAAACTAAGTTAAACGTCCTTTACAAAAATAAAAGGTAAAACAACAATGTCGGACGATTACGAAATTGGAGGATAAAATGCGATTGAGTTTTTTGCCCTACCCTACATTTTTTAACCGGAACACTCGTAACCTTTAAACGTGATGGCTTCATGCGTGGCGCATCAAAGCTAGTGCAGGACGAGCATTTGTGGTTAAAAAGTATATAATTTTTTTTTTTTTTATTATTTATAAAATGAGTGATGGTTTGGCTAGATAAGACTCTTATTCCTTGGCTGTGATTGTGTAGAGGCTTTAAAGCTGCACTGAGACTGCAATTTGGACCTTCAACCCATTGGTTCCCATTGAAGTCCACTATATGGAGAAAGATCTTGGAATGTTTTCCTCAAAAAGCTTTATTTCTTTTCATCGTCAATCATGGATGACATGGGGCTGAGTAAATCATCAGGACATTTGTATGAAAACTTCTTATTTATTGAATCTTTGTATAACAGTGTAATCATGCTCTTGGTCTGATTATCAGCACAGCTGTGATTACCTTCCACCAATTCCCTCTTGCTTGTGTAATCTGTACATTCCCTGCAAATCTTTATTCGTTTATATAACTTCTAAGCTAGTTTGCGATAGCATACAGTTGATTTAAAAAAAAAAGACTAGAAATGACTTCTTAGTAAAAAAAACGAAACATGGGCCAGTTCTGGGAGTGGATTGCGCATCGTTTCGGTGGACAAAGGTGATTTGAAAGCTGTCTCTCGCCATTCACAATGTGTGTGGGTTTCTCTTTCTTCCCTATGTGTTCTCCCATCACAGGACAACTACGGTTCTCAGTGTGTCTCCCAGCCTCCTACCCCTTCCCCTTTGTCCCCCAGCCCAGCTAGTCTGTCCTCTTATCAGGGGGACGACAGCGATAGCATTAGCAGCCCTGCCTGGCCAAAGAACCCCAGCAGCCCTGTAAGTGCCTCATGCACTTTTACTCTCTTCTCTTTGTTTTCCTGCTTCTCTTTCTTCTTTCTGTGGTTATTTAGGTCTCCTGTTTGATGGTGTGAGCTGTTTTGACCGCAGATATGATGTAATTAGAGTTTCTCATTATGACACTCTACCACAAGATTGTTATACTATCCCCCAATTTCTTTTCATTTGTATCGTGTGTTGGGGAAGCTACTTTAAAACGGTTTCTTGCTAAGCTGCTCATAATAAGAATATAGAGCATTGTTAGGTAATAGCATTATAAACGATAACAATTTTGGCATAAAAAGGCACAAAAACCATCAGCTGTCGGTTAAAGAAATAAATAAGCAAACCGATTCACTTTGCAATGCTACGTGTGAGGGTGCGGGACAGTATTACATCTTGATTTAATTATTGCATGGCTGTCAATATAATGTGACAAAAATTGTGAGAAATTAGCTCGTCACTGGAAAAGCTACTCTGTTTTGAGAACAGCTGAGCTGCAAAAATGTCAGTAATTAGTTATTTTCCAACACGGGTAACTTTGTAGTTGTGTGTGATATATTAAAATACATTCAAGAAGGATTAGGGAAGAGTTCACAGCAAACTTGTACATGGCAAATCAGCTTTTCACCAAAGTTTGACGGGGAGTCATGAGGGGGAGTAATTGATTACTGATGTTTCATTCTTGGGTGAACTAACCCTAAAGTTTTTTTTTTTAACATTTCGCTGTGTTTACAGTAAAATAGTAAGTCCAGTCACAGTATTGTACTCAGTGGCTAGCGTTATTCTAAATATTCATATTTTGATTATAATTTGTGGCCAAAAAGTAGCGCAAATACACTCACCTAAAGGATTATTAGGAACACCACACTAATACTGTGTTTCACCCTGTTTCGGCTTCAGAACTGCCTTAATTCTACGTGGCATTGATTCAACAAGGTGCTGAAAGCATTCTTTAGAAATGTTGGCCCATATTGATAGGATAGCATCTTGCAGATGATGGAGATTTGTGGGATGCACATCCAGGGCACGAAGATCCCGTTCCACCACATCCCAAAGATGCTCTATTGGGTTGAGATCTGGTGACTGTGGGGGCCATTTTAGTACAGTGAACTCATTGTCATGTTCAAGAAACCAGTTTGAAATGATTCGAGCTTTGTGGCATGGTCCATTATCCTGCTGGAAGTAGCCGTCAGAGGATGGGTACATGGTACATAAAGTGATGGACATGGTCAGAAACAATGCTCAGGTAGGCCGTGGCATTTAAACGATGCCCAATTGGCTCTAAGAGGCCTAAAGTGTGCCAAGGAAACATCCCCCACACCATTACACCACCACCATCAGCCTGCACAGTGGTAACAAGGCATGATGGATCCATGTTCTCATTCTGTTTACGCCAAATTCTGACTCTACCATCTGAATGTCTCAACAGAAATCGAGACTCATCAGACCAGGCAACATTTTTCCAGTCTTCAACTGTCCAATTTTGGTGAGCTCTTGCAAATTGTAGCCTCTTTTTCCTATTTGTAGTGGAGATGAGTGGTACCCGATGGGGTCTTCTGCTGTTGTAGCCCATCTGTCTCAAGGTTGTGCGTGTTGTGGCTTCACAAATGCTTTGCTGCATACCTCGGTTGTAACGAGTGGTTATTTCAGTCAAAGTTGCTCTTCTATCAGCTTGAATCAGTCGGCCCATTCTCCTCTGACCTCTAGCATCAACAAGGCATTTTCACCCACAGGACTGCCACGTACTAGATGGTTTTCCCTTTTCACACCATTCTTTGTAAACCCTACAAATGGTTGTGTGTGAAAATCCCAGTAACTGAGCAGATTGTGAAATACTCAGACCGGCCCGTCTGGCACCAACAATCATGCCACGCTCAAAATTGCTTAAATCACCTTTCTTTCCCATTCTGACATTCAGTTTGGAGTTCAGGAGATTGTCTTGACCAGGACCACACCCCTAAATGCATTGAAGCCACTGTCATGTGATTGGTTGATTAGATAATTGCATTAATGAGAAATTGAACAGGTTTTCTTAATAATCCTTTAGGTGAGTGCATAAGCCAACACAGCTCAAGGCTGAAATCATGTTCAGCTAGATTTGAAAAAACTAATTCAAACAACAAACCCATTCCTTGTAAGCGTGAGCACACTTGTCCAATAAAACTTATTTTGATTCCAAAATGCAACCAGAAAATATTCCAAATCATGTTATGTCAAAAGTTTTAAATGGTATTGTTTTTACAGAACAATGATATTTGCATTTTTTGTGGTTTAAATGTGGCCCTCTTGGCCTCTGAACTTGAGTACCCCTGCCATACATTGTACACGCAGTGTTTCTTTGAGCAAACCGTGTCATGCACAAGCACAGATAGACCACAAGTGCTGCTCTAGCCCTTTTCGCGAAACATTTTTTATTTAAATTGGGCGCATGGCATCTCTGGTCACAACCCCAAATTAAACCACTATTACAATCTACATAGAGCCAGCATTAATAGCCTTCCATTAAGCTTTACAAGAAGCGACCGAGTCTGGTGTAAAATAGCATTGCCCAGGATAGGAAATGCCACCAAAATTAATAAAATGTAAATTAATAAAAT
Organism: Pimephales promelas; assembly: GCF_988280905.1. Classification (NCBI taxonomy): domain Eukaryota; kingdom Metazoa; phylum Chordata; class Actinopteri; order Cypriniformes; family Leuciscidae; genus Pimephales; species Pimephales promelas. The sequence goes on from NC_142781.1 coordinate 10,455,283, forward strand.
TTAAAAAAATATGAATTGTCCCTGTATGAGATTTTGTATTTTATGTCACTTTTTTATGAGAAAAAGTGTCGATTTCCTGAATATCAGCACGATTGCAAATGTGATATTCCTTTTAATAAAAGAGTTCAATAAACAATATTCATTTAAAATTCTAAACACGATAATGTGAGTTTTTGCTCTATTTAACCAATGATAATAGTTCCAGACAAAGAAGTTGCGTCTCCCTGCAAATGAACGGATTTCGAACGAGTTTATTTGTTTTATTGTTGATGTGAAGAGAAAAATATTTTGTATGTATCTGGTGGCTTTTATATATATATATATATATATATAATATATTGCGTTTATTGAAATTTTGAAGGTTTATCCGTGTCTGGAGCCCGGACACTTTAATTTAGGTCCATTTGTCTAATTGGATTTAAATTGTTATTCCTGGCTGTCGCCACTGTTACAATTAAGAGTCTAATAGTGTATTATTTTAAATTTTTTATATATATATATATATATATGAAGAGTTCAGATGCAAAAGCCTCTAAATGCCATTTGAAATTTTCTTCTTTAATGATGATTTTTATCAAACTTGTATATTTAAGTTCAGTAATTTCACTTAAATGGCAATGATAATTACCTATTAATTGTTATTTAAGTGAAATCACTGAACTTAAATATACAAGTTTGATAAAAATGGTCATTAAAGAAGAAAATTTCAAATGGCATTTAGAGGCTTTTGCATCTGAACTCTTCATATATATATATATATATATATATATATATATATATAGTCAACATTTTTGATATAAAACACAAACCATGTCACATTATTCATGCAATTTTAATCGAAGTGTAAATACATCTAAATAATAATAGTATAACATAATATATGATATTTTTTGTCTGTTATGCACAACATTGATTTATCTCATTTACCAATTCCAGCATAATACCAACAGAGGACTTTTTTTTTAATGTGCAAGTAATTTAAAGATATTCCACAGTGTGTAACTAACTTATTGTTTAATGTAACTTTTATATTAATTATAAGAGACTTGAGCTCCTGCCCAGGCCATGCATCAATACTCATACCTGTCCAAAATGGTTAAAGGGTAAACTTTACTAGCATGAGACTGTCAGAACGGGACATATTGACCAATGTGGAGAACACTTTTTCTCGAGACAAAGAGCGATGGGCTTCACGGTATGGGTGTGTCGGTGGCGATATATATCTCACCCTGTTCTGTATCCATCCGCCCCTAGAAGCTCAGCATGGGGAACATGACGAATGAGAAGATCACACGACTGTACGACATGGGCTGTGAGCCTGAGAGGAGGGGATGGGTGGATCGCTACATCTCCTTCATGGAGGAGAGGGGCACGCCGGTCCCAAACCTGCCTTCGGTGGGCAAGAAGCCACTGGATCTGTGCCGCCTCTACCTCTGTGTTCGAGAAATCGGAGGCTTGGCTATGGTGAGCAGTTCTTTCGGGTGTTTCTGCGAGAGTGCTGTTCGTGCTGGGGGTTTAAAGGAGCAGAGCTGTGTAATGCATGTTAAAGATTCTTCCTCATTCTTCCTCATATCTGCCTCAACCATCACCACAGACATCAAAGAAACAGAGAAGGGAATTGGCTGAGAACACACCACACCTGCTGATGGTGTTCTTAATTCGCACACGCTCTCCGCATTGGTTTTGCGCCTATGATCCATGGTTCATGGATGACAATATTCCAGAAAAGAGAAAAAAAAATGGCCTGACAAGATTGTTACAAAGTAAACATCCTTTTATATCAGGGGATGAAACAGGAACTCCCTGCTACAAATTTGTGTGACATTTTAAACCTGGTCTAGATAATAACATGCATTTAGAAACATATTGATGTGTCCTTGTTACACTTTACATGTAATAACAGTAAATTACACATGATAATAAGCAACTAACACTAAACCAAAGGCTAATGCCTGGTTCAGATTACACGATTTTAGCCCGATTTTGGCACGATCCGTTTTGATCACGATGTCGTGGGGATTCGTAAACGACAACAGCGTCGGGACACAAGATTCGATCGTATCATCTCGTATAGTGTGTCATAGTGGGCGACAACCTACGTTGTGTCTGTGATGCTTCACAACAAAAAGACTTGCATGTTTAATTTTTTTAGCGGTCGTCCACGATGGTTCCGTCACATGTATGAGGTTGACCAATCGGAGCACAGAAGCTTTTCCATACACAACTTTCAAAAATGGCCAAAAGACGAGACGATGTGTCATCTCGACAAACGAAAGAGAGACGATGGTGCTAACGTTAAAACTAAAGTAAAAATATATAAGAAAACAATATTTTACCTCAAGTTCTCTTTGGAGGATTGACAGCCCAGACTGTCCTCTTCGAGCAATCCAGGAATGCATTAGCTAACTTGATCTAATATATGATAAGGTGTATTAAAGCATTTTTTAAAAATGTTCATTGTTTATTCATGTTTAAGTTCACTATGCATAAATGTTAACAGACGCAACTTTTGATTTAAAAAATTATTAAATGTTAAAATTAACAAAAAAAATCAATGCTGTTGAAGTATTGTTTAATGTAGTTTACTTTTGTTAACAAATGAAATCTTATTGTTAGCGTTACCATTTTTCACGCTGGTGGAACAAACGCACATGTCTCATAGCACATGACAGTACAAAAATAATGAACGTTAACAACTTATTTACGGATATTGTTAGAACTAAAAAAATTGTTTGTAAAGGTACGTTTACAGCATGATGAAATTACCATTTATGAGACTGATAGCTTCTCTAGCTTTATATTTAAGATCAACACATGTTTTTTTCCTTCTTTTACAACATTTGCAACATAAAACAATATTTTAAAGAGATCAACTAATAGCTGTAACTGCCACAGACCCCCTCTTAAAGGGTTAGTTCACCCAAAAATGAAAATTAAGTCATTAATTACTCACCCCCATGCTGTACCAACCCCGTAAGACCTTCGTTCGTCTTCGGAACACAAATGAAGATATTTTTGATTAAATTTGAGAGCTGTATAACTACCACATTGGCTCCTAAGGGACTGCCTCTTGACGGCCCAGAAAGTCAATGAAGAAAATGTTTAAATATCCCAAGTGACTACCGTGGCTCAACTATATGTTTATCAAGCGACGCGAATACTTTTTGTGTGAAAAAACAAACAAAAATAACGAGTTTATTCGACTATTTCTTTTCTTCCTTGTAGGCCAGAACGAGACTTCCTTAGATTTCCACGACGCATGCGCGAGAATTGCGATCTGAAGTAGTGTAAGCTGGTGTGAGCAGATCGCAAATCACGCGCATGCGTCGTGGAAATCTAAGGAAGTCTCGTTCTGGCCTACAAGGAAGAAAAGAAATAGTCGAATAAACTCGTTATTTTTGTTTGTTTTTTCGCACAAAAAGTATTCGCGTCGCTTGATAAACATATAGTTGAGCCACGGTAGTCACATGGGATATTTAAACATTTTCTTCATTGACTTTCTGGGCCGTCAAGAGGCAGTCCCTTAGGAGCCAATGTGGTAGTTATACAGCTCTCAAATTTAATCAAAAATATCTTCATTTGTGTTTCGAAGACGAACGAAGGTCTTACGGGGTTGGTACAGCATGGGGGTGAGTAATTAATGACTTAATTTTCATTTTTGGGTGAACTAACCCTTTAAAGACCCCTGCTTTAAATAAAGTTTTTGTTTACCGCCAGCTTCCTGTGGGCGGTAATAGCGCAATGCTAATTATTTCTGGCTAACAGCGATGATGTTTGTAAATCCTGTGCATTCTATAATGAGCCTCATTTACATAGGAAATAGGTATGTTTATCAAAAAAAAAAAAAGGACAAAGATTTGATTTTTATCAACACATATAGCGCCTTGATAAGCTAAACCGGGGGTGGCGTGTGAATCAGTCACAGGGTTAGATGGTCAAACCACTCACTGAATTGATTGTTTCTTGACTGGTTTTGATTGAAATTTTCTCCTCGAACAGGTGAATAAGAACAAGAAATGGAGAGAGCTGTCCACCCACCTGAATGTGGGAACATCCAGCAGCTCTGCCAGCTCCCTCAAGAAGCAGTACATCCAATACCTGTTTGCCTACGAGTGCAAGGTGGAGCGTGGAGAGGAACCGCCGCCTGACGCGTTCAACATGGGAGACGGCAAGAAGCAGACACAGCAGGCCAAGATCCAGCCACCCTCACCTGGTGAACAACTTTACAGCATTACTGCGGGGAGAACAGACTGTTAGACTGTAGACATGTTTTATGTGCTATGCGGTTTATTCAGGTTAAACCCTTTATTTTGCCTTTTTTGTAGTTTTTAAATAGGGTTAGGCCGCGTTTCCATCGCAGGAACTCTCCCCAGGAACTAGGGACTTTGGGGTGGGACCATAGACAGTATAAGAAGTGGACAGAGCCATCTCATTGGAACTCCACAAGTGAAGCCCATTTTTAGCGATTTTTTTAGGACTTCCGTTCCTGATGCGCAGACTCAAACCGACTCAAACAGAGCTTGACGACGTAGATGTGATGTGATCGACCCATCTGTATTCTAGTGGCTGTGGCATGAGAAATCTGAATCATTCCCTTCTAAAACTTGCAGAGGTGGAGAGTGTGAGTAGGAGCTGTCCATGAGCTAGGAGAAGGAGACACTTTTGCTAGGTATTCTGATTAATTATTTTGTCATTTTGCCTCCACGTTTCCCCGATTGCCCACTAGCTTCTCCTCCTGTCCATACGGTAATCTCTCTACTGTGCGACAGAGAGTTGCGTGGTTATGACGCAATCGTTTACAAAAAACTGCTTCTACGGGGCCATAACATACGTTACAAGGTAATGGAGCATTTTATACATTGTTGTGTTTCTTTAGAAATAAATAATGGACAAATGGGGTCTTCGAATGCCTCAAATGTAAAGTTATTCGCTGTCAAATTGACGCCAAAATGAATGGGAGTCAATGCCAACTCAAGTGACGTTTTGCTACAAGATGGCGGCACCCGGCCGGCTTCAACTTCCGGTCGATGGATTACCCCTTGGGTGGGACTCGGTGTCTAAACAAAGTTCCGGGTAAATATTTCCCCCTCCGAAAGTCCCAGTGACGAGGCAGTGTTTTTTTTCAAAGTTCAGGGACTGTCAAGGGTTGAACATGTTGATTGGTTGAGTTCATGCCGCATTTTGATTGGTTGACTCCATGAAGGATTTTAGTTTTGCAGTAAGTTTTTTGCTATTCAAATCAACAATGGCATTTAAAAAATACGACCGATGGCGAGGTTCAGGCTTTATTAAGTTTATACGTGGAGGTCCAAATCCAGCGGGAACTGTAAAGTAGCGCGCAGTCCTACGTCACTGGACTAATTTGCCTAATCTTCACAGTACTTTAGACCGCGGTGGAAACGCTGACAGCAACAGAAAAAAAGGTTCATGGGAAAAAAAGTTTCTGGAACGAATTGTTCCAGATAATTTCGGTGGAAACGCGGCTTTAGTGAAAGTGAAAAGAAATGTGAGGACCGAGTATGGGAATATTTGTCCTGTGCATTTAACCCATCCAACTTGTCAGATAACAAGCTTGTTGAAGAAAACCATGGTGAAGCTAGATTTCGGAACAAATATTAGTCAGACCAGTTAAAATCCTTATCCAGTGACTTATCCTTATCAACACTCATCCAAACATCAACGATCCAATCAACTTTGTGGGCAATATTTTGTGAAAAGTGTTTCAACCCTCCCAATTACTTAGCTGTAATAGTGATGCTATTGGAGTCCAATATAATCTTCATGCCATTCTTCGAATCATCTGGATCTCTCACATGTCGCTCTGGCCTGCCTGCCTTATAATGAAGTCAGAGCGGCTCTACACGGAGCTATAAATATCTGACAGGTGATTGATTCAAACTGAGGCGGAAGGGGGAGGGGTGAGGAAGAAAGAGAGCTGCCAAGCTGCTGGCTTAAGGATTCCCGTTCCCCCTCTTCCTGAGGCTAATGACTCATGACGTCACAGAAAGAGAGCGAGAGAGAGAGAGAGCTGTCAAACAGCAGGGGAGGGATTCCCTCCAAGAAGATTAATGGGGGAGGAGTGTGGGATAAAAACAAAAGTGACCTCAGCCTGACCCCTCGCTCAATGCAGACCAGTGAGCCAGCGTTTTTATTTTCCATCTCTCTTTCTCCCGCTCTCTCCGACATGGGGAATATGCGTAAGGTCATGGGCGGTCACACAGACTGGAAGTGTTACAGCATAGCACCATGTATTGTTTACTTTCAGCGCTGAAAGATGGTTTTGTGGCTGGCAGCAGATCAAGGACATGTAAAGCAGACACTCTTTCATTCCCTCGTTCTTTCATTGTAACCCAATTCTTTTAGTTCCCTGCGCGGAAATCTTTTGAAGTACGTTTTACTGCTCTGAGCTGCGGAGGAAAATGCAAATTGGTTTTATTACTTTGCATCAACTGAGCCGTAGAAATTTCAGACGTTATTAGGACGGTGTCCTTTTATGCCATTGCATTTCTATGGAAATTAATAACTAGTGTATTCAAATGTTATTGGATTATGGAAATGCAGTCTGGGGATTGTAAGATTTGGGTTTCTTTCCCTGGAGCTTGGAGGAACTGATTAGGACATTGTCATTTGCTTGTAGATTTATAAAATACCATTATAGCACAATCAGAATATAATAATAATAAAAGAAAGTATTTTAAAGTTGATTTTAATGAGGCTTTTATATTATTTAAATTTTGGTAATATGCAGTTCTTTGTTTTTGGTGGGAATCAATTTTGATTCAGGCAATCACTATGTTGTTATGAACATCCTTTATCATTCTTTAAACAGATGAAAAAAATCGCATCACAAAATTAAAAGCAAAATAGTTGGAATGAGAGCATCGAAATGTGCATAAAAAAGTTTCACTCTCTAAATAAATGAAAGTGATCAATAAAGAGGATACATTTTTGCGTAGAATAATTCTTTCACATACTGTAACGTAGCCTCTTTTCTACTCTGCTGAACAGCAAACTCCGGCTCTCTTCAAGGGCCGCAGACTCCTCAGTCCACAGGCAGCAGCACCATGACAGAGATGCCAGGAGACCTGAAGCCACCGACACCAGCCACCACACCCCACGGACAGGTCACGCCACTACCGACTGCCAGGTGGGCTAAACTGATGTATTATATTTTAGTGCCTGTCAGTGTTGTGCACTTGGAAAATGTAGTGAGCTGAGCTAAGCTAAGTTAAGCTAAGCTAAGCTTCTCTGCACTGATGTAGCAAGATAAGCTAAAGCAACATGGCAACAGTTGCAAAACTATTTTTTAGGGCTGTCAGTTAAACGCGTAATTAACAGCGTTAACGCAAACCCATTTTAACGGGGTCAATTTTTTGCGTCAACACTCGTTTGGGCTTGCGAGCCGGCCATATAGTTGGTTAACGTTATGTTTTGAGTGGATGACGAGCTCAAGACGCCGAAATGGATGCCAATAAGATTCTGAATGGAAAGTTTACTTTTAAAAGTTGCCAAATGGTTCCATTGACAAGACCAAAGTGATCTGTGTGTTTTGTCGTTGTGAACTGAGCGATCATCATCGCAGCACGTCCAGTCTGAAATACCGCTTGATGATGGCCAAGCACACACACACACACACAAACAGCTGATGCAAATTCTCCGCCCCCTCGTCAATATCAGGACCTCGTCAGTATTTCTTTCACCCTTTTATTGATGGACAGTGTTACATTGTGTGAGAGATTATTTGCTCCAAGTGAAAATGTTAGTGTGAAATTAAACACTGTATATGCTAATGTTGTTTTCAATAAAAAACATTTGCACAAGGCAAGCCAATCCACTTTTCCATGTTGATAAGAGCATTAAAATGAGAAAAAAAATAATCAAGAGACATTTAGAATAGATAAAAATGAGCGATTAATCGCGAGTTAACTATGACATTAATACAATTAATCGCGATTAAATATTTTAATCGTTTGACAGCACTAATTTTTTTTCAATTTTATTTTTATAGTAAACCAACCATTCCAAGTCAATGCTTTCTCAATGATCAATACAACTCTGTTCCAAAGCAATTTCAAAGCAAAAACAATAACACAACCATAACAATAACAAAACTTGGTGTCGAGAGTGTGTGCATCTTTCCATCAAGTACATTTCTCGCGTGTCAGCCCAAGGATTGGTATGTCACCGGCCGGAGAAAGCTGTTTGCCGTAACCTGCCGTAAAACACAAATTCGTTGCCATCGCATGGAAGCTACACAGATCTGTGGATCCAGGATCAGTGATCCTTAGATCCGATTTGAGCTGGAGCTTCAGAAATGCTTGGGGAAATGTAGCTTGTGTGGATGCTACCGCACTACTTGATCAACAAAAAGAGTACAACCTTGCTACTGAGAAATGTAGTTAAGCTACTTGTTGCGACGCTACTGCCCAACACTGGTGTCTGATACTCAAGTTTGTGCATGTATTGATTCTGTTGTCCTTGTTTCACCCACACTTCTTTAGAAACAGTGGTGTTAGTGTGCAAGATCCGTTCTCTGAAGGCAGTGACCCAGCCTTCCAAAAGCGAGGCCCCATGCATGGAGATCCCACCTCTAGAATGCAGTTTGACACCAGTAAGGATCCCTACGGAGCTCCCAGGAAAGGTGTGTTGTTGCTGCTGTAATTACTGTGTATGGGACTGGTTTCACATTTCTGCTCACTGCTGCCTCACTGTGCTCCATTTACTAGAGCTGCATATTCATTATTTTCTTGGACATTGCTGCCATCTAGTGTCTGCAGGTTAAAGCCAGTATGAAAGTAAAATTGACCTGAATATGACGTTTCATAGAATATTCTTTAGACATGTAGATAGTCTTTCATGTTCGTTATCTTCCTTGCAGTTAAAAAGTGTTGTTTGTTTTCAGGTGTTTCTGAGTCCTTCATGCCAGGGCAGATGCCAGGCAGCGGCATGCAAGATATGTACCCACGTGGCCCGCACTCAGGAATGGGTATGGGTCCACGACCCCAGTACTCCTACAACCCTGGTTTTGAGAGGAGGTAAGACAGAACACCTTGGTGTCAGTTCATTAACTGCATAAAAACAATGCAAGCATCAAAATCAGTATGCCAACTTTATGTTTATATTTATGTTCACAGGCCAGACCATGTCATGGGACAAGACGGGGGAATTGCCCCCCCTGGAAACCAAAACAACATGGTACCTTCCAACAGTGATCCCAGCATGTTCTCTGGCAGTAGATATGCCTCTCATCAGAGGTAAGAAGTGGCTATTGTTGACTAGTTTCTATGAATGCATATGGTGTATAGAGCTGTAGTTTATTATTATATGTTTTACTGTAGACATGGACATGACGGCTATGGGCAGCAGTACCCTCACAGCATGCCATATGGTGCACATGGGATTTACCCCCAACAGCAGGTCAGCCATCAAATGTGATCAGGATTGATCCCTCTTTTATGCTGAGAGTTAGAGAGAGTTTGTGATAATTCTTTTCATTTCATTGTGGTTTGGGGTGGGACAAAATATCGATAGGGAAATATATCGTCGTCCTTCTCCGTGCTGTATGAGAATTGATGCGCTGGCGCCAAATATCGATATTTTCATTAATAAAACAAGGCGCTTTAAATAGATTTCCCTGCTCCCAGCGTCGCTACTTCATGGCTCCTTGAGGTGGCACCCAACACATGAATGAGGGAAACTAGAACATAAGTTTACTAGCCAGACAGCAGTGTGAGTAAAATAATAGATGCTTCAGCCACGACGTTTAAGTCCAAAGTCTGGAAAACTTGCATTTAACCTTTTCACTTGCATTTTGTGTTCATATTTAGACAGATATCGTGATGTAACATTATAGGATTGTCTAGCAATATATTGATTATTGGAGAATTGCTGCATCATGATATTATCGGTATTGTGAACCATGTATCGTATCATGAGCTACTCTGTGATTCCCACCCCTAAATGTGGTAATTATTTATGCTATATCAATACTTTATTTTGACACTTTGTTTATTGGCTATTGCAGGGTTACAAGAGGCCTGGGGAAGGGATGTATGGCCCTCCACCCAAGAGGCATGAGAGTGAAGCCTATGGTATGCAGTACGGGGGCCAGCAGCCTGACAGCCTGTATAACCAATATGGTTACCCAGAACGTAGGCCCATGCAAAGCCCATTCCCCTATCCATATGGACGTGATCGCATGCAGCCAGGTGGACAGGGACCTCCTCAGCATAGCATGATGACTGGTGGACCACCCCCATCCTCTAACTCCAGCGGTGGGCATCAGGGGAACATGTGGCACACCAGGCACGACATGAGCTATCCTTACCCTGGTCGGCAGGGTCATGGGGCCCCATATCCCTCCATGAGCCGCGGAGACGATCCAGAAGTCAGGGCTAGTCAGGACAGTCAGTGGCCTGGTCAGCGTCAATCACCATACCCTCCACACTCTTCGTCCGCTTCCAGCTCCATGCCCCCCATGGTTAGCCGGCAACCATCTTCCTCCTACCAATCTCCTCCGGCAATGCCAAACCACATCTCTCGTGTCCCAAGCCCTGCACCATTCCCTCGGTCTGTGGGTGGCTCTATGTCACCCAATAAGGCTCACATGATGGCCTCTATGAAGCAGATGCAAAAGCCGGGTGGCCCAGGCTCTATGCCAAGTTCTCAAAGTGGTGGTATTCCTGGGCAAGGCTTCCCAACAATCCATCGGGATTACCCATTGGACTCTGTGGAGGCCACACAGCCCCAGATTAAACCCCGCCGAAGGTTAACTTCCAAAGACATTGGTATGAAACCCTTTTCCAGTGCTAATATTTTTTTATTTAATTGGCCTGGGTTCTGGCAAGTTTCTTAAAATGCTTGTAAATCTTGCAGGCACACCAGAGGCTTGGCGTGTGATGATGTCCCTGAAGTCTGGGTTGCTTGCAGAGAGTACATGGGCTCTAGATACTATAAACATATTGCTCTATGATGACAACACTGTGTCTTCCTTTGGCCTATCTCAGGTAAGTATCCCAGGCACTGTTGGGTTTTTAGGTTTAAAAGTTAAAAGGGAAGGAAATTGTTGCAGAAGTCTTGTATCACTTTTACGCATTTTGTGGTAATATTTAATAGCACTTTATGATAAATAATAGGCTATAATAATGTAATGGATTTTATGTCTTGGTTTTCTAGATGCCCGGTTTCTTGGAGCTCATTGTTGAATATTTCAGAAGGTGCTTAATAGAGATATTTGGGATCCTTGAGGAATACGAAGTTGGATCAGAGGGTCAGAAAACTCTCCTCGGCTCGTGTTCAGAACCTACAGAAAAAGAGCAACCTTCCAATCAAGACCTGAAAACCCAATCCCTTGCAGAACAAGTGGAGAAGCAATTAGATACGGAGCCTGAGAAACCTCAGCCGAGCAGCTCGGCAGCACTCGTTATAGAGAAAAAGGAAGAGTTGGCAGAGGGTAAGGCTGATGAAGAAGAGAACAAAGTTGGTACAGAGCCATGTCCTCCAGTGGAGCCCAGACCCAAGCAAGCCAGTAAGTTCGACAAGCTCCCAGTGAAAATTGAGGAGAGAGAGGCTGTGGCTGATACTGTGGAGGATCGCTCAGAGCTGCTAGGCCTGGCCGGGGAGTTCACCAGTGGTCTGCTACATTGGAAAGCAGGTGGAGGGGACTCCACTGCCCACATCCAGACCCATTTAGAGAGTCGTGGGGAAGAGGAAGAACAGAAGCCCTTAGAGAATCAGGAAGGTGTGCAGGCACTTGGAAAAGAAACGGTTGAAGAAGAGCCCAGGAGGAAAGAGGAACTGAAAAGGGAACTTCCAGGCCCTTCAGAGGAAAACTTGACAGCCACTGTAGATGACATGCTAAGTTCTCGTCCAGGGCTGCTGTCAGGAGGTGAAACTCAGACATTCCTCTTCCGCAACAGAGAGAACAACAGCAGCATTACGTTGCTGGAAGATGAGCCCCGATGCTGGGATGAAGCCCCTCTTTCAGTAGCCGAGGGCTGGCAAGATGAGTTGGCCAAGCGCTGCATCTGTGTGTCCAATATCATTCGTGGACTCTCCTTTGTCCCTGGCAATGACAGCGAATTGGCTCGGCACCCAGGTTTAGTGCTCATTCTTGGCAAACTAGTGCTTCTGCACCATGAGCACCCTAAAAGAAAAAGGATGGCACCTACCTACCAGAGAGAGGAAGAGCGAGGTCTGGCTTGCAGCAAGGATGAATGGTGGTGGGACTGCCTTGGTGCCTTGCGTGAGAACACCTTGGTCACCCTTGCCAACATTTCAGGACAGCTAGACCTGTCAATTTATCCAGAAAGTATCTGCCTTCCGATTCTGGACGGGCTGCTCCACTGGATGGTGTGCCCTTCAGCAGAGGCCCAGGACCCCTTTTGCACGGCAAACGGCTTCTCCTCGCTTACGCCGCAGAGGCTTGTGCTGGAGTGTCTGTGCAAACTGAGCATCCAAGACTCAAATGTTGACCTTCTGCTGGCCACTCCTCCTTTTAGCAGACAGGAGCGCCTCTTCGCCACATTAGTGAGGCATGTCGGTGAGCGAAAGAGTCAGGTGTGCCGCGAGATGGCCGTAGCTGTTCTCTCCAATCTTGCACAGGGTGACCCGACAGCTGCCCGAGCCGTAGCCCTGCAGAAGGGCAGCGTGGGAGCCTTGATAGGCTTCCTTGAGGACAGTGTTTCCATGGCACAGTATCAGCAGAGCCCTCACAGTCTCTTGCACATGGGACACTCCACCCACCCTGAGCCGCCCAGCATCAACATGATGTGCCGAGCCGCCAAAGCCCTGCTGGCCATGGCCCAAGTGGAGGAGAACAGGCCCGAGTTTGTGCTCTTCGAGAGCCGGCTTCTTGATATCTCGCTGTCCTCTGTGCTGAACTCTGGCGTGGCAGCCATCCTGTGTGAGGTACTGTTTAAGCTCGGCCGTTCGTGACACGCACAAAGGAGCCTAGAGTGCCATCATGGGAACGCGCGGCTGAGCTGAGCCACAGAGATCACACACAACTGTTGGTGTTATATTTTTATTTAAGGAAAAGAACACAAACAAAAAATGTTTTTACATACAAATGAATATATAGAGAATATATATAGCTCCTCTGCCCCATTTCCCAGTTTTCATTTTGGATTTTTAAATGATTTTAATACAGATATTTAATACTTGGTCTTTTTTTTTTTTTTTCTATTCTTTTTTTATTTGTTTTGTTTAGTTTCATCTGTGTATTTTTTGTTCATTTGTTTTAACCAAAGTTTGCATCTGATACGCGTTTTTAGAGTATTTTGCTCTCAGAATGTTTTTAATTGTTTTGATGCAGTGTTTTGTTCGTTTTCTTGTGGGAATTTGTTTATTCGGGGAATGCAGATTTATTTAAATTGTGAGACATGTTGTAGATAGAACTTCTCTTGCAAAGTGTTGCGATAAAAGAAAAAAGAAAAAAAAAAAACACTGATTTTAAGACATACATGTATACAGCTCTGAAAAAAAGCATTGTGCAATAGATTTAGCTGGCTCAGAGGGGAGATGATGAAATGTGAATGACCACAGGCAATGTTCTGACCTGACCACCAGTGTTGCACTGTTTCACCACACCAGTATCTGAGGGTCAAGCGAGTGTTGGTTTCTAATCTGACTTGCTTCCATATAAGTGCAGCCGCAGAGGGTCCTCTCTCTGACGGCAAACTCAAAAGTTCTTCTCTATACTATATCCACGGGTCAATTTGTATATAGAAACTGTACATTAAATGGGCCCCCTTTCACATTTTTGTTTCCTCCAAGAGATGTGGTATTATACAAAGTGAGTAGTTAATGCTACATGCTATTGACATTTGCAAATGAATATTAAGTCATTGTTTTCAGGTGAGGATAGTCTTCAAACATGTAAGGGGCCGTTCACACAGGGTGAGTTCTTGCATTCGGTCTGCGCCATTTTTTTTTGTTTAAATGGTTGGTCATATGTGCACATGCCAAACAGACACATTTGGTCATTGTGCTGCACCTTTTTGTTTTTGGTGTCTTTAAAGCCCAGCGTCAAGTTGAAAATAGTTCGTATTTTGAAAGGGTACACAGCAGCTCAATGTCGGTTTTACAACAATGGACCAATCAGATGAATTTGGGAGCTGGAAAAGCGTCTCCTGTGGATTAAAGCATGTACATTAGCAATTGTGTATGGGATTTAATGCGCCTGTAAACGCACTTGTTCAGTTTTTAATTCAAGAATGTATTCTGTGTGAACGCCCCCAAAGACTTTCCTGTATGTCCTTTAATGAAGTGCTGTGTGACGAGAGATAGCAATGGCTCCCTCTAATGGCCTTAGATTTTTGAAATTACAGGCTAACTGAAAAGACGTCTGATGGCATAAATGTAATTCAATGTGAAAGTTACCCCAAAATGACTTAATGATTTTAACAAAAAGTATGTACAACTCTTTATGTAAGCTCTTTTTGCTCCATATGATTTGATGACCATTGTTTATTCAGTATAAAGTCTTTATACATGTTCCACATGTTAAAAGTAAATGTACATGAAATTTGGTCGAGCACTGTGAACGTTGTTCTTCAGTGTTGTTTTTATTTTTTTGTGTGTGTCATACAAGTATGTACATCATCAATATTATAATATTTAAGAAGCAAAAACACTTAATTCCTATCAGTTAAGGTTGATGGGTATATTTTTGGCCGGTCTACCAACCCCGTGCTCAATGCTGCATTTGTCACATCCACATTTTAACCAGATTACACGCACTAAAAAAAAGCAGCTGGACAAAACACTCTTACATTGGCGTACTCGAAGGGAGGGCTGGTTTTTAGCTCTTCGTTAGCACATGTTTTTGTCCTTTGCCTCTCTTTTCCAGGACAGCCTGGAAACATCTTTCAAAGATTACTAAGAGATGCTTTTATTAGACCATGCAATCACATGAACCCAATTTAACACAATAGCTGCTTTAATTCGATACGTTTAATGTATAAACACCACCGGCCAAAGGGCAGTAATGTTATTTGCAAGGACCACATAAATGCTCCAAAAATATGGTTCCCAAAAAAAACATAAGGCCAATGCTTTGCAAACAATTGACCTGGCAGATGTGAATTTAATAACATAATTGAAACTGCAGTATGTACAAACATAATACTGCCAAATCTTTTGGCTAAGGGCTTGTAAAATCCAGTGTGGCACAAGAGATTAAGCCAAACACATCCCCGCCAAGTCCTTCAGTGAAGCGTTCTCCAGTTGCTGGGTCAAAAATGTCTGATCGAAGTGACCCGTTGCCTCACACTTAACCAGACATGACCATCAGATAAATGGTATTTCCAGACAGCCGGTTAAGGCTGCGTTTTTGATAATAAAAAGCAATTTCTACTCATTTTGACTTGAAGATGGAATTCCAGTCAAATGGAGCAGAGTTCGTCTCTTCGTTTTTGGGGATTGCGGGGAAAATGGATTGCATTTTCTGGCGAAAATCCTTCAGCTGCAATAGAGAAATTATCTACATCAATCAAAGGTTGCAGATTATAGTGGGAAATAAGTTAAAAAAAGGGGAACATGGCATTTAAAGCCATCATTTTTATCAGGTACGTACACTGTGGACACCCAGGGCCTTCCAAACGGTGAGGCTGAGGAGGCCGACTCCACACCAGGCGTACAGCGACCCCCATCCCAACGCCCGCAGCGCTAGCGACGCTCCGCTCTCCGGCATGGCGGCAGTTCCCACTACACCCTGAGCTCATCCACAGCAAAACAGCGGCATTATCAAAATATTGCGAATGTACATATCACGATTTGCATATCGCAACAGTTTTTGATAACTGCATGATTTCAATACACCATAAGATTGCAAGTTTTAGGTTGATGCAGAGAGTAGACTGGAAACATGACTGTTACATACGTACAATGTTTATATGTGAATAAAAGACAATTAAATCTGTTCATCATATAAAACGATCGTGTTTCCTCGGAAAATTTGGACTCAATCCATATGGATTAGTTTTACAATTTTACTCTTTGAAGCATCAGATTTGTCAGTTGCGTAGCTGTCAATGGAGGGACTAAATTTTATCAAACAGATCTTCAATTGTGTGAGTAATAAATGAGTGTGAGTAATAAATGAACGAATTTTCATTTTTGAGTGAAGTACGCACAGAAGGCCGCCTCTCGGACAGCATGTGATCCCGAATTCAGTTTTCTTACGCAGATTATATGGCTTAATACTCTTGGTGAGTGTTCACCTCAGCACATTCAGTTATGTCTTAAGTGGACTAAACAGTAGAGAAAGAAAGCGTGTTGTGGTAAACTTATTTCTACTCAAGTGTAGAAGACCAGGGGCCTGTACCATGAGGCTGGTTTAGGTGACTAGCCAGCTATGTTTCAGTTTAGTTTGTGCCAACCCTGAGTTTTAGGTACCATGAAACTGGTTTGAATTTTAGCAGTGTTCATCGCCATAGTAACTTACACTCCACGGCTAACCAGGGGCCTCATGTATCAACACTGCGTACGTACAAAAACACGGCGTACGCCAGCTTTCACGTTCACGGCCAGATGTACTAACAGTGAAATTAACGGAAGAATGTGCGTTCCTCCAAGTAAACTTCATGTCTGGCGTACGTACATTTGCCTTGATTTGTCCGTTGGCGACTCCTAGAGGCAATAAGGTGAAGTGGCAAACATTACACTACGAATTGTTCTATCGCACCGCCAGCTGTCAGATATTGCTTAATAATATGTCAAATAATTTATCAATTACAAATTAAGTCACACGAGTCTTATTAAAATATTCTATGCAATTAAGTAAAAACATAAAGCATGTGCAAACCCGTCTAGCAATGGCAGCGTTGGCTTTGCTAGGAAATAAAAAATAAACTTAATTATTTTGGTCAGTAAAGGTAAAAAAAAGAAAGTAGCCTAATATTTTTATTCAGCCAGGACATATTGAATTTGTTTAAATACATGCATTTATAATGTAACAAAAGATTATAAGATTTCTATATATGTTTGATTTAAGTTTTTTTTCATTAAAGAATCCTGAAAATACTATATCACTGTTTCCATGAAAATATGAAGCAGAAGCACAGCTGTTTTCAACACTGATAATAATCATAAATGTTTCTTGATCATCAAATCATCATATTAGAGTGATTTCCGAAGGATCACGTGACACTGAAGACGAGTAATGATGCTGAAAATTCAGCTTTGATCACAGGAATAAATTACACTTTCACATATATTCACATAGAAAACATTTTCAGTGAAATTTCATTTCTTGCAGGTTTCTTTAGCCATTTCCTTGCAGGTTTCTTTTGCCAAATTGGACTATTACCATATTTAAATTAATTTAATTGAGGGAGGAGACTGGGTGGGGCGTTGTGCTCGTGCATGTGCGCTCAATTTTACGTTAATTGGGATGTACAAAGAGAATATGCGTGGGATCCTTCGTACGTAGACATTCATAAATCTGTTTTTTTGTGTGCGTACGCACATTTACAGCTTTGATCGTACGCTATGTTTTAGTATGAATTCAACGCAAGTCTTTGTACATGAGGCCCCTGGTCCGGGACAGGTTATGTTCCAGGTAAGAGGTTGCAAACCGAACTTGGACCAATCAGCCGTGAGCAAAGTGACACATGTATGACGCGATAAAGTCACTCCACAGCAAATTATTTTAAAAGACGAAATGGCTTTTAGTAAATAAATTTGTATGATTTAGAGATTATTTCTGTAATTATTATACCCTAAAACAATCTCGCATGTACAATTTCAATTCATTATTATGCAGATTTTAAATGAATACGTATATAAAGGTAATATAAATACGCTTTAGAATCAATAAATGAAGCTATAAAATGACTACATGTGAGCTTAAAGGGATACTCCACTTTTTTTGGAAATAGGCTCATTTTACCACTCCCCCAGAGTTAAACAGTTGAGTTTTACCATTTTCGAATGTATTCAGCCGATTTTCTGATATTTAGAAGAATATCAGCAACCAGACAAATTCTGTCTGGTTACTGATATTCATTTATCGGCCATTATAACTGCCGATACCGATAGTTTGGAAAATGCCTAATATCGGCATGCCGATATATCGGTCTGGCTCTAATTTGTTTAAATTCTTCAAATTTTAATACTTTTATTTAATAAGTGAATTGCGCTACTTCTCTTGCAAGAAATTAATTTCGAATGAGTTTTGAATGATTTTCACTCTTTCTCAGTATGTGATTGGCTATTCACTACTGATGTCACACCTAAACTCCTAAACTCAGGATCAAAGCCTGAGTTGACAGAAAAAGTTAATGATCTGCATCATGATACCAACAAAGCCTGGTTGGTTTGGAATGGTTTTGTCAACTCGAAACTAATCCTGCAACCCTGAGTTTGTTCAACTACCATCATGGTACAGGCCCCAGGAGACTAGGGCAGGCAGGATTTTAAGCAGGATTCTGGCAGGATCTTAAACAGGATTCTTTATTGAGAACACGAGCTGTAGTCAACAAAATCTCGTCTCGAGTCTAACTAAAAAAACACTGGCCAGGAAGTTCCAAGAGCCATCCCAGAGCCATTAAAGAAAGTCTGCCCAATAGCTAAGGTTCAATATCTAGGCTGAAAGGTGAGAATCTCAGTGATCTGATCAATTTAAAATACAATAGAGAAAACAGGTTGGGCAGGAAAGAACCATTAAGAGTTTCAGTAATCTGACCAATACTAGGCCGGATATAATCACAATCCTAATCTTACATGCTAAATTCAATTTACAGAAAGCTTTCTCAGTTTATATTAGAATCTAAATTAAACATTTAATACATTTGTAATACCACCACATGTAACAATATACCAGATCCGTGTAGATCTTAGTTAAAGTGACAGCAACCTAATAAACCTGCTTTAATCGTCCGTGCGCACGACGTTAAATCATTCTCAGCTCTTGTCTGAATAACTTTTGTAGCTTTAATTAGAATTAGTAAATATTTAATTCATACAGTCAAGACTAAGCAGTGCTTTGTGTAAATGTAATGCTACAGTAAAACACTGCCATTTACTCTGAGAAGAAGTTGTAGGGATGCTTTCTTCTCACAAAAAGAATGGAAACATGCATGTTGATTATGTTTAAGCATTATCGTATCGCACATTGAAATATATAGCATTATTTAACAAGTTATCATATTTTTCTTCAATATCGTGCAGCGCGCTGGTATGCTATAACTACACCAACCACAAGTCAAACTGTTCACAACACATTTGACTTTTATATTCTGATGCATTATGAATGAAACCGGAAAAAGCAACAAGAGCCTCGATTTGATCTATCGGGCATTCATTGGATCATGGAAACTGAGCAAATTAATTGATTCATAACAACACCTGAAAGTCATTTCAAAGGAAGAGCACGCTGCTGTATTTCGGTAAACACTTTCTTTGGGATACTGATTGATTTTACACAACTAAAGCCAGTATTAACATGTGCTTTAAATAGGGTCAATTTCTCATCCATTTTGTCTCAGATTTTGGGAGCTTTCAAGAATGTAAAGCCTCAAATTATCATATTTAGCTATTTCAACTCTCTTTCCACCCAAATGGAGAGTTGTTTCTGAGAGTAAGTTATTATATGTTGATGAAATATTACATGCTTTCAAAGGTATACTCCACTGTTTTTTTCATATTAAACTATGCAAAGTTGATGCATACGCGACTCGGCGCATATATATATATATGGACTCGGTGCGGAAATATCATCAGTCCGGAGAGTGAGAGGGGGGGAGACGACTTTTCATGAGTGATGATATTACTGCGCCGAGTCGAAGTGTTCCCAAGCACTTGCTGTGGTATTCCGCCATAAAATATAGTTATCCATTTTACATGCTTAGAAAAGCGCAACGGTTTATTTTGTGTCACCGTCCTAGGTTGAGTTACACTACTCGAGTAAATAGGGAAAACGTGGAGGTGTTTGGTCGCTTCTCTACTTGGCCCATATTTAATGAACAACTGGGATAAGTGCGATCAAAGTGCCAGAGCGATTGAGCGCACGCACTGAGACGACAGAGGAATGTATCAACTCATCTTAGTTAAGGGAATAACACTTTAATAAGAAAAAATGGTGCAGTATCCCTTTAAGACATGCATAAGATCAGAAACCTATTTCAAGAAATTAAAGTTCACCCAAAAATGAAAATTACCCCATGATTTATCCTAGGTGTAAATGACATTCTTCTTTCAGACGAATACAATCAGGGTTATATTAAAAAATAAAGGCCTTTTGAAGTGAAGCGATGCGTTTGTGTAAGAAAAATATTCATTTTTAAACTTTATCAACTACAATAACTAGCTTTAGTTGTGTGTGACGTAGGATGTAGGAGAAGCGTAAGCTTGGGCAAACGCGTTCCTCATTACGTTGTGCGTTAAGTGCAAGTGTTGCTCTTTTGGCGCAAGTCGACTTGCGTACGGCCGTCTAAATCTCGGAAGAGCCAGCACATTTTTAATATAACTCCGGTTGTATTCGTCTGAAAGAAGAATGTCATGTACAGGCTATTTGTGTACAGAAGTCTCAAAAACGAAACAGATGTTTCAGACAGTCAGACCGTTAACAACATTAACTGCTTTAATGTAATTTAGTCTTTTACTGCTTTATATATTACATTAGCTGTTATTAGAGCTTCGCATGTTGCAGCCGTCGAGGAACGTGCTTTACGTCTGAGAATATGCAGTCGTATTTTACAGGTTTTTTTTTTAAATAATAATAATGTAACACAAATTTCACAGATACAATCCTTATTGCCATTTTTAATCATTTTAAATTATTCTTAATACATTTTAATTTGCTTTTAACTTCCTGAAGAAAATGAGTAGGACAATGTGCTACTATGCCCACCCTCAAGTTATATTATTATGATATTCTGCCCCCTCTATATATATATATATATATATATATATATATATATATATAATATTGGGGCTGTCAAACGATTAATTTCAGAAAAAAATATATTTCAGAAAAAATATTATTTATATATAAAATATTTATTTATATATAAAATAATATATATATATATAATATATATCTTTATACAGTATATACATGAAAATATTTCTTAAATATATACAAGCATATGTGTGTATTTATATATATATATATATATATATATATATATTTATACACAGTGCACCCACATATATTATGTAAACACAAACTTTTATTTTGAATGTGATTAATCGCCATTAATCGTTTGACAGCCCTAATATATATATATATATATATACACATATACACACACACACACACACACACACACATATACATATATATATATATATATATATATATATATATATATATATATATATCTGTATAAAGACACACATAAATACATACATACACTATATTTACATGTGAGATCTTTCACCCTTTTATTGTCTGTCTGGTAAAAACTGGAAATCTAATCAATCTTAAAAAAAGTAATCCCACATTTATCCTCCACAAGCTGCATATTTTGAGATTTCATCCATGTTGACACTGCCTTGGACAGTGCAGATCTAGTCAAGTGATCTGTCATCAGTGGACCTGGACCAGACATATGATCCACCTCCTCGCCGCTCTTAAATTGGATTTAGCCGCTTAAAAAACATTTTGGCAAGACGTGTGTTTACTGATGTGGGATAATGGGCTAAAAATAGGAATGCAAAAAGCAGACAGACAGACGAGTCTTGTTCATTTCTGGGTGTATGTTCAAAACAAGTGATAAAACAGAATGGATGTCAGCATTTACGCGATGTGTAATTGCGTTAAGTTGAGCGACGTGAGCCTGGCGTGATTTGCTGGTTCCAGGAACAACCAAAGCACACAACAGCTTTCAGAGAACTAGATTATACTGGAAACAGAGGAGCACTATGATGGCACAGTTTCGAAATATTTCTGAAAATCCAATCGTGATTACTTTAAACCATTCTGTGATTGTTTTCACAAATATGGATATTGTAATTTGCACTGAGATATGATTAACATCTTGTGTTTTGCTCACTCTGCTGAACTAAGATCTCAGTTTTCTTTGTATTCACATTGAATCTGCATTTAAAAGTACATTTTTGGTCCACTTAATTGTGTCAGGCTCTTTTTGCAAGAGCACTTGTCAAGTAATAATTATAATAATATTTTTTTTATTATGACAAACACTGTTCTAACTAATATTATAGTTATTGGTAATAATAATAATAATAATAATAATAATAATAACATAAATAACATAAAAAATATTTTACTTATGACAGGGTCATTTTTTATTTTACACTTCTGTTGGAACACTGTTCAGTTGAATATTATAGTTGATAATTAATAATACTATTAATAACAATAACATGATTAATAGGATTTTTTTTATTCCACTTAATTATGGCGGAATCCTTTTTCATTTACACTTTTGCTGGAACACTGTTGAGTTGAATATTATAATTGATGTTATTGTTAATAACAGTATTTCTGATACTAATAATTACATGATAAATAATGATATGATTAAAAAAATAATAATTCCACTTAAAAATTATAATTTTTAGTTATGGTCATTTTTCATTACACTATTTTTTGGAAAACTCTTGAGTCAAACATTACTCTTGATAACAATAATAATAACATTTTCCGACAGAAATATATTTTAATTCATATTTTGTCACTTTCACATGGCATTCTGGTGTAAAACTGAAGGAAGTGTTTCCCGATACCTTACTGAACCACTCCGGACTCTTCTTCTTAGCCATGGCCAGAGTGGAGCCGAAGCCTGCGATCACACCCGCCGTGCCGACGCAAGTCAGGAACACACCACCTGAACACAACACACTCTGTACCATAAAGTGACAACAATACACCTCGACAATATCATCATAGCCACTGGATTTAAAAGAAAAGGGACCATGATGTAATACAGCGTGTGGACTGAGAGCAGCCAGACTCGTACGTTCATCTTTTACTACAGACAACAAACACACAGTGGTCAATGTATAATAATAACGAAAACATGGTCACAAACAAAACAAACCTTGAGCAAAAAAGCAATGAAAATGCAATTTGTTAACATTTGCCATGATTTAGAAATTTGTAGGAATTTATGAATGCCGATAACAGTTTTTTTTATGGTTACAAAAATTTTTTTTTTATTATTATTGTTGTTATTATTATTATTTGACAGAATGGTAAAAGGAGTTAATTAATAATTAAATATTAATTTAATCTGCTAAATCCAAGTAAATATAGTGTGCATTTACATTAAACAATGCAAAAATTGATTTACATCTCTGAAGAAGTTTGATAAAAATGTTTAATAAAATTCTAACTCAACCCTGGTGATTGAGAATAGTTCCAATAGTTTGTAATTTGCAAAATTTCTGCTGTTTGTCTATTGAATGATCTTTTCGTTCAGCTCGAAACAGACGGTTCTCAGTTCAATGAGTTGTTGACTCGAGAATCACTCGAACCGATTCAGTTTGATTCGCGAACGAACCGGAATATGTCGTTCGTTAAACAGTTCATTGAAAAGACTCGGCTCAAATAAAGGTTTGTTCACGAATCGTACATCACTACATGTGATGTGGCAAAATGTAGAATGCAGCGAATACATAGACCATAACGTCGTCATACATGATATGACATTTAACATTTATATTGAAGTTTTCAATATAATATTATGTGACTAATCAGACGAAGTTAACTAAACTGCTGCTTCATGAGGGACGTCAACAGATAATTCATAAAGCGTGCGCGTGCTCATGACAATAGTCGCATATGCTATATCAATATCAATACATCAAACCTTTAATCAATTGCAATTTGTCGTCTTCGAGAGTGTCATTGACTGTCCCGCTCTCGTTTGCCTGCTCCACTGACATCTTGAACGGGTGCGACTCACACACGAGTCCGGTGGAAACACGTCAGGCGGAACCTTTCGCATCACACATTACAGCTAGTTAGGTTAAAAAGTGGACTTGATACAGCATTTCACTAGACAAAAATGTCATTATAAGCGCGCGTACTGTTACATTCTCATTATCAATTGAAACAAGAATAAAATCCAAATAATGGCAAAGTAAAAGTAATGCTGCAGAACTGTATGCGTGATCAATAAATAAGTGTGCTGATGTAGATACATTTTTTGTGTGTTTTTTGTTGTTGTAGCACGTAATGTTATTGAACTAGATACATGTGTCTGAGAGGAGTACTGAGATTCTGTTGATCAGATCGGCTATGTTTCAAAACTAAGTGAGCTCAGCTGCCTACCTAGACAGCATTCGGGGCATCTCGGACAGAGAGCTGTCTAGTAATGTCTTGTTACAGTAATTTATATATATTTCTGTAACATAGTTTTGTATTGATGCTACAAGCGGATTTGGAACCTGCATTTGTTTGCAAATTAAAATAACAATAATAATGGATGTTTTTATTGTTGTAGATTTTAAGACACGTACTCAAAGATGTGGTCTAGATCACTAGGTTTTGAGACCTACCCCCAAATATTGACTATAAAGGCAGCTCACTTGGTCGTGAGCGAGTGCACGCGAATGCTGCCTACATAGACAGCTCGTCATGATTTGAGCCGCGCCGCTGTTTATAGGGTCATCGTGTGCCTTGAGCTCAAGCAGTTCACGCGGTGATCTACTCCATCCACATCCTGCGATTTCTCTCCCTCCTTTATCGTAATGGATATAGATGATCAAACGCCCACCTTTGCTTGTTTGCTGTTGTGATATCATGCGCGCGCCGGCAGAACTAGACATTTAGATGGCGTTCATGCAATAAAGACCCTCTACGGGAAACGGGATTTACGAGGACATCGGAAGGACGTTTTTCTGACGTTATTTTCCTAATCTTTTTTTAGTGGATTTGGAACCGCATCAAAGGAGTAACAATCTTTTACAACGCTACATTTCTGGTTCACGATGTCCACATGCCTCTGTGTCCCGGAGCGCATCCTGTTGTGTTGAGGATAGACATCTGCAATGAAGGAGTTATCCAAACAAACATGCGAAGAACCAAACACTCGGATCTTATTCCATGCCGGATCTAAATATTAGCATTTTTAATGTAATGCAATTCAATCATTGAAGATTGCAATAAAACATGGAGCTGAGAAAATGGTTCCTTGATTCCAGTCCCACGCTTTTCCTTGACTGGGTTGTTTAGGCTAATGCTTGGTTCCTCCATCAGACCAGAGATGTTTCTCCGAGACCCAGCTGTCTCGTTAGGTCCTTGAGGACGTTTGAGTTACTGATTCACTTGTGCTGCTTTAAAGTTTTGTTTTATTGCTGGTGTGTAAATGACGGGAAACATGCATCTTGGGGTTGAGGAGCCCATCCGTGAGTGCCAGTACAACCAGATCTGCACACACAACTCCTCACCCATGGACACCCCGCACAGCAAGAAGAGGAAGAGCAAAAGGAAATGGCAGGTTTTTCCTGGCCGAAACAGGTTTTACTGCAACGGGCGGATCATGATGGCCAAGCAGACCGGGGTCTTCTACCTTACCATGGTTCTCATTCTGGTGACCAGTGGCCTCTTCTTTGCCTTTGAGTAAGTACTTTGACCCACTGGAGTTCTCATATCTTCCCTCAACCCCAGACGCTACCAAAATGTTTGTAGACCACGGACACTCTTTAAAATAAAGGTTTGTTATTGGCATGTTTCATAAGGAGCCAAAAAGGGAAAGTTCACCCAAAAATGAAAATTCTGCCATTATTTACTCGCCCTCATGTCATCCCAAAGCTTTAAGACTTTCGTTCATCTTCTGAACACAAATGAAGATCTTTTTTAAAATAGAGTCCCTCTTTTGACATGTAACTACTACCTTGACGCTTCAAAAAGTTACACAAAAACTAATCCATATGAATCGAGCGGTTTAGTCCAAATTTTATGAAGAGACACGATCGCCTTATATGATGAACATATGATGAATATGATTTATTTTAGGCTTTTATTCACAAATAAACATAGATCAGCGAACATAAACAGAAGCTCAACCGAACCTGCTTGACACGCGAGAACAAGTCTCTTGCTGAAGCTCAAACGTGATGCGTAACATGAGAATGAACCTCATTGGTTCTTGCTGAAGCTCAAACGTGATGCTTAACATGAGAATGAACCTCATTGGTTCTTGCTAAAGCTCAAATGTGAAGCGTAACACGAGAATGAACCTCATTGGTTCACATATGTCAGGTGAACATGCTTGAGCTTTAGTTTACTACAACGAAAGCATAGTTCACACTTCACAGTACATGATTTTAAGCCCGATTTGCAAATCGTTGAGCTCGCCGACAGGTCAGGGTGTTATCGCGTGCAAATTGCGGGGGATTAGCGGGCGATGAATGCTCGTCAATCTGTTAGTATGAAGGAGCCAACAACGCATCAAAGATGCTCCCAGACGCGTTGCCGAGCCCAGAAAAATATCTAAAATGCTAGATATCCAGAGCTGTCGCACGACTCAACCTCGGTGATGTCATGAGCTACAGCCAATCAGAGCAAGGCATGGGTTGAGGTCAGTATTCTTCGCTGGATTTTGGCACGCGTGCTGTTTCACGCCATTTTCGGTTCGTTTTATCACGTTTTTCGTGACAAAACGTGGTTTGTAGACAAGATAGAATCGTTGAGTGACAGAGTTGTTGTCAACTCGTGTAGTGCGTTACCTCCTGTTGCGGATCAATCACGTTGTGTCGTGTGGTGTGAACCGCTCAACAATTATTTCACAGAGAACAAGTTATGTAGTGTGAACCGCACAGTTCAGCTCAACGTTTTAAAATCATGTAGTGTGAACAAGGCTTAATGTGTCAGTTGATGAATCTTTATATGTAAATAAAAGCCTATATTCAATCTGTTCAGCATATAAAGCGATCGAGTCTCATAAGAAAATTTGGACTAAACCACTCGATTCATATGGATTAGTTGTTTTACAATGTCTTTATCAACTTTTTGAAGTGTCAAAGTGGTAGTTGTGACATATGGAGGGACAGATTTCATCAAAAAGATCTTCATTGGCTTTGGAATGACATGAGGGTGAGTGACTAATAAAATAAATGTATATAACTTTGGGGGGGAAAGTATCCCTTTAAACATCCATAGAACCTTTTTAATGTACAAAATGTTCAGAGAAAGGTTCTTCACACTAAGAAAAAAGGTTAAAACATGAAAGATTCTTTAATGGCCTTTTCTGAATCTTTTGTCGTGTTCTTTGAAGGACCTCAGCGCAGTACGTAAATGCCATGGTATATGAATATGGAAATCACTCAGTACTTGAGTTTGATGTGATCATTATGATTACCGTTGATTAAGTCCAAAAATAGGCAGTGCTTTCAAAACGCGAAGACCTCGATCCCACATTCATGGAAGAGGAGATTATGTAAACAGCTCAGTATTATAGCCTCATCCCTTCTGTTGTATTTCTCTCCATTACTCTTGATGAAGTAAGCTCTTTATTATACCTGGGCATTTCAGATGAATTGCATGTGGTCTGTGATCCACTCAAGAGGTAAATAGTGTAATTGAATGACTTCAGTCCATGTAACTTCCAACACACTGCAGGCTGTGAGGAACTCCTTGTGGGAAGTTTAACCAACCTAGAGTAGAAACTATTGACATGCGGCATTTGCATTCCTGACATTTCGGAAGATCTTTTGACGAGAGAGCCTGATCCTTAGAGTCTTTGAGGGAGTTTGCAGTTAAAAACCTATATCAGCTGGTATGAAAATGCCTTTTTTTTTACGCACACTCGAAGCATGTTTGCCTTTAACCCTTGGACGGGTGTTAAAGACTCTCTCAGTGGGATCCTGTGGATAAGAGATGTGTTGAGCAGAGATTTTCCAGTCCCATCCCCCACCTCTCAAACCCCATACATTCCATACCACAACTTCCAAAACACAGACGTGGTGCGGTCCTGTTTCCATGGCAACGGTTTCCCTTTTCCCGATCTTTGTGTGCTTTTGGAGCAGCCCCGTGTCTCCTAGGAAACAACAGGGCGGCCCAGCCCACGGTTGTATTTTCTGTGCTTTAGGGTTAGTCGTGTCATGCTTTTTTGAAACGATTATAAAGTCATTACAGATGTTTTGTGAGCCATTTTAACCCAGTTAGCTGAAGCTATAGATGAAAACGTTGGTGAAAGGCAGTCACGTTATGCAGTTAAAAGCAAGCCATTTACTCGTAAATCATTTGAAGCAGTTAATAATGGTTAGGTTGTGTCATGGGCAGGGATAAAAACAGGAAATAGTATTCAGTCAGACTTGTTGACAGCGGACAGGATGGATCAGTGTAGGGCATGCAGTAAAAATAACTCAAATCAAAGCAATATTCAGTTTAAAACCACCAGATTTGGTCTATTGACAGCGTCCTTGACATTTTTACCACAGGAAATAACTTTGGGGCAAGACATTCCAGAGTGTTTAATAACAGAAATGTGTAGCTTGTATTTTTGTTAAAACGCATATTCTTCAGTACAGAAATGTATTTGAACTACTTTTTTTGCCAGATGAAAGTCTGCCCAGATAGCAAACTGACATTGAATCAACGTGGAAACGACGTCTCTCATGACATTGAAACAACGTTGATTTGCTCATCGAATTAACGTTGAACCAACGTCAGACGCTGCATTCTTCAAAGCTAAATGAAATCGAAAATTGGTTTGCTTTCATAACGTTGAAACAACGCGTTGATTTCAAGTTGATTTTCCGTTAGTTTTGAAAGAATGACGCGTCTGACGTTGGTTCAACGTTAATTCGATGAGCAAAACAATGTCAGATCAACGTTGTTTCGATGTCATATTTCCACGTTGATTCAATGTCAGTCTGCTATCTGGGTGGTCATGTGCTAGCAACAATACTTTTGGCTGGGCACAGTTTGCTCCATGTGAAATGTACTTTCATGATCATGTTTACCAGCTTAACTTTGTCATGAAGTTTGATATGTAACTTATATAGCTTACATGGCTAAGCTAATTTATTAAAGCTGCAGTCCGTAGCTTTTTTGGGGGGGTTAAAAATGATCCAAAATACATTTTTGAAAAAATACATAACCAGCCAGTGTTCAAAACTATCTGCTTGCCTTAGCTCAACGGTTTTGTTTTAAAGCAGTTAGCTTGTAATGTTTTTAATTCCAGTGGTAATGGTTGATTTCCATTTGCCTTTTTGCGTCATTAGGTACATCTGTACACATAAAGAAGAAGTCTCGGCTAGTCGGCTATATTGAGTCATTACGTCACATCTGTACACATAAAGAAGAGTCTCGGCTAGTCGGCTATATTGAGTCATTACGTCACATCTGTACACATAAAGAAGAGTCTCGGCTAGTAGACTATATTGAGTCATTACATCACATCTGTACACATGAAGAAGAGTCTCGGCTAGTAGGCTATATTGAGTCATTACGTCACATCTGTACACATAAAGAAGAGTCTCGGCTAGTAGGCTATATTGAGTCTACGTCACATCTTTACACGTGAAGAAGGAGTCTCGGCTAGTCGGCTATATTGAGTCATTACGTCACATCTGTACACATAAAGAAGAGTCTCGGCTAGTAGACTATATTGAGTCATTACATCACATCTGTACACATGAAGAAGAGTCTCGGCTAGTAGGCTATATTGAGTCATTACGTCACATCTGTACACATAAAGAAGAGTCTCGGCTAGTAGGCTATATTGAGTCTACGTCACATCTACACATAAAGAAGAGTCTCGGCTAGTCGGCTATATTGTGTCATTACGTTACATCTGTACACATAAAGAAGAGTCTCGGCTAGTCGGCTATATTGAGTCATTACGTCACATCTGTACACATAAAGAAGAGTCTCGGCTAGTCGGCTATATTGTGTCATTACGTAACATCTGTAAACATGAAGAAGAGTCTCGGCTAGTCGGCTATATTGAGTCTTTACGTCACATCTGTACACATAAAAAAGAGTCTCGGCTAGTCGGCTATATTGAGTCTTTTTGTCACATCTGTACACATAAAGAAGAGTCTCGGCTAGTAGGCTATATTATTGAGTCATTACGTCACATCTACACATAAAGAAGAGTATCGGCTAGTAGGCTATATTGAGTCATTACGTCACATCTACACATAAAGAAGAGTATCGGCTAGTTGGCTATATTGAGTCATTACTTAACATCTGTACACAAAGAAGAGTCTCGGCTAGTAGGCTATATTGAGTCATTACGTCACATCTACACATAAAGAAGAGTATCGGCTAGTAGGCTATATTGAGTCATTACGTCACATCTACACATAAAGAAGAGTATCGGCTAGTTGGCTATATTGAGTCATTACTTAACATCTGTACACAAGAAGAAGAGTCTCGGCTAGTCGGCTATATTGAGTCACTACGTCACATCTACACATAAAGAAGAGTCTCGGCTAGTAGGCTTTATTGCGTGTGAATATGCTGGAGGTGGAGCTCTTTAGCCTTTTCTCACAGCACTTCATATAATTAAACCTATGAATTTGATGGCAGATCCAGTAAGGTTCAAACAACAATCACCAGTAACAACAGATTCACCCGCTGTAAAATGCAAAAGACTTCGTTCGGAGGACTTCGGAGTGGCTACAGAAAAAAAGAGACTGCAACCAGACCCATGCGAAAACAAGGATACATATCGGAAGGACATTACATCAAGCAATGCTGACGACGTTAACATTAACAATTTGAGAACAAAGTATAATTTGCACGGTTTTTGCGTTATATGATAAGCGATTGTTAGATTTAATCAACGTGATTTACTGCAATGTTAGAACCAGAACAAAAGGGGGATGTTTCTTACTTGTTCAGATGACATTTTCTGCTGAAAATTATGTTGGTCATATTCCAAAAAGAACAATCTGTGATTCTGAATGCCAGTATCCACACCGGCGAGGTGACTGACAGCCTCAGTCTCCTCAAACACTGTGTTCATCCGTGCTGTGCCGTGTCGAGGGTGTCGAAGAACAACCCAGTTAAAGTTGATAATTCTGTGAACGACTGCAATTACAGATTTCGAACAGAGATGGCGACAAAGAGGAAAAACGCCGGACTCCAGCTTCAAACTAGCCTAGCCTTGTGTGAACACATACACTAAAGTTCAAAAGTGTTTTGAAAGAAAATTTGGTTGCGCTTTACAGTAAGGTCTCATTATTTAATGTTTTAACTAACCATGAGCAGTACATTTGTTCCAGCATTTATTAAGCTTTGTTAATGTTACTTATTAAAAAAACCCAGCATAATTGATTTCTGAAGGATCATGTGAAAATGAAAACTATACAAAGGAACGAGGCCTGGTTGAGCTGCAGAAGACAGTGTTGTCGTGATGTCAAAGAGACACTGTTTTTTTTTTCCCCCATAAAGTTTCCTATACTCATTTGTTTGACCTTTGTAAGAAAAAAAGATCTCAAAAATGAAGTTTATTACAGCGTAGCAGTAGCAGACAGTGGCAACTTGCAAGGTACACGGAGCACCTTGGATTCACCGGCGTCAGAATGAACCCAGAACATTCAAATCTTAAACATTTTATCCTGTTGCTGTTTTCCACTCTTAATGTAAATGAAGTTGCTCTTGTTGGAACCACTGTGTTCTTTATGTTAAGAATAACAAATTTGTCTTCTTTCTCCGCATGGAGCTGAATTTCTGTCTTAAATGTAAATTGAGGATAACAACAAAAGTGGTTCCTCTGTGCCCACATCTTTAATATTCTTTCAAATAAGAATGGCCCAATGTTTAAGGTGATAACATCTATTTGAAGCCCCCTAATCAAGATGGTTCTCAAATATCTGCTGTCGCTCCCACGCTATAGGTGATAACCGTGACACTGTGATACTATTTACATATTACTGAGATTGTAAGGTATTATTCCTATGATAAATAAGCTATTTTAAGTGAAGGAACATTTCAATATATATATACACTCACCGGCCACTTTATTAGGTACACCTGTCCAACTGCTCGTTAACACTTAATTTCTAAGCAGCCAATCACATGGCGGCAACTCAGTGCATTTAGGCATGTAGACATGGTCAAGACAATCTCCTGCAGTTCAAACCGAGCATCAGTATGGGGAAGAAAGGTGATTTGAGTGACTTTGAACGTGGCATGATTGTTGGTGCCAGAAGGGCTGGTCTGAGTATTTCAGAAACTGCTAATCTACTGGGATTTTCACGCACAACCATCCGAAATGGTCCGAAAAAGAAAAAACATCCAGTGAGCGGCAGTTCTGTGGGCGGAAATGCCTTGTTGATGCCAGAGGTCAGAGGAGAATGGCCAGACTGGTTCGAGCTGATAGAAGGGCAACAGTGACTCAAATAACCACCCGTTACAACCAAGGTGGTTAGAAGAGCATCTCTGAACGCACAGTACGTCGAACTTTGAGGCAGATGGGCTACAGCAGCAGAAGACCACACCGGGTGCCACTCCTTTCAGCTAAGAACAGGAAACTGAGGCTACAATTTGCACAAGCTCATCGAAATTGGACAATAGAAGATTGGAAAAACGTTGCCTGGTCTGATGAGTCTCGATTTCTGCTGCGACATTCGGATGGTAGGGTCAGAATTTGGCGTCTACAACATGAAAGCATGGATCCATCCTGCCTTGTATCAACGGTTCAGGCTGGTGGTGGTGGTGTCATGGTGTGGGGAATATTTTCTTGGCACTCTTTGGGCCCCTTGGTACCAATTGAGCATCGTTGCAACGCCACAGCCTACCTGAGTATTGTTGCTGACCATGTCCATCCCTTTATGACCACAATGTACCCAACTTCTGATGGCTACTTTCAGCAGGATAATGCGCCATGTCATAAAGCTGGAATCATCTCAGACTGGTTTCTTGAACATGACAATGAGTTCGCTGTACTCAAATGGCCTCCACAGTCACCAGATGTGATCCAATAGAGCATCTTTGGGATGTGGTGGAACGGGAGATTCGCATCATGGATGTGCAGCCGACAAATCTGCCGCAACTGTGTGATGCCATCATGTTAATATGGACCAAACTCCCTGAGGAATGCTTCCAGCACCTTGTTGAATCTATGCCACGAAGAATTGAGGCAGTTCTGAAGGCAAAAGGGGGTCCAACCCGTTACTAGCATGGGGTGCCTAATAAAGTGGCCGGTGAGTGTATATATTGGAGTGGAAGTTGGATCGGACCAGACTATAATTTCTTGCACCTTTCTAATGCTGATGAATTTAGAGTGGTTCATTTATTTTAACATTATAATCCAAAAGTTTATCTTTGTGCTGCAAATTTTATTGAGAACAGTTTGTTTTCTGTTGCTTTTGTAAGCTCTCTTTTTTGTAAGCTGTTAAGGAAAATTAACCACGGTTTTCCAACAAATATCACGATTAAATGGTGGATAATATCATATCTATAATGTATTATAAAATTACAAAAAAGCATGCCACTCTGAAACGTCTTGTGAAATCCGTTCTGCACGATCCTCTTGTTTGTTAACATTGTCAGGGTCTGAATCGGGTTTGAAATTGATACCATCATTAATATTTTCACTAGTGAGGACATTTTCTGAACACGTGCTACACGGTGCTAATCACAACACATTTATTTCTATGAATATACAAATGTTCTTCTACTGCGTTTTTAGTTGGTGGAACTGTTTTGTTTGTTAATCATTCGTTGTGCGCTTGGCTTGCAATCACCAATTGACAATACAATACTATTAAGTCAATACTAAAAAGTCTTTAAATGCAAGATATGTAAAGTGTATCTAACATTTTAGGTATCAAATACTTACGTAAATTTAAGTAGAACTTAAGTTACTTAAGTAAAAGTACATTTAGCACAATCAAATACTTAAGTATATCTTTAGTTGGACCTCATCACTATTTCTGGATAATTAAAGTGCATTAAGTACAAAATTTGTAGATCCAATTTAGCCAATTTATTTGAAATATATCAGTTTAGTATAGCAAAAGTGCAATTGCAGGGTATTTATATTAAGTACGTACTAATGTAAATGTATTTGTTTTAGTCTTGGCATAAAATAATTGAATTAAAAATACATTTTGGTATATTTATTTTTCAAAAGGGTTATCTGTGGTAATCATCACAAATACTCGAAGATTCCTTTAAGGAAAATTCTTGAATAATTTGTTTCGATGAACACGTGCATGAAAAAGCATAGACTGCAGTAGTTTTGCCTTTTTTAGTATTGACTCCTAATTCAGCACAACAGCACTGTGTTTATAGTCTAGACTTTAGACTTGTGAGTTCAGCAACTTTAATCTCCATGGAGAAATTGTAACTTGATAACGGATTTCAACTCTTGCCACGGTGCAAGTCCTTGTGTGTAGTGACCCTGTACAACCTTTCTGTCCGTCACAACAACCTCAGAACTGCTCCTCGGAGACCAGTAATCTTCAATCTGACAGTGACATCTAGAATCATTGGTAAACACAATATGGCGTTCTTAAAGGGTGCCTTAGGGGATTGCTATTTTAACATGCTAGACGATAGCATCTGACCAATTTGGCTAATTCAATTGCGATGCCTAGTTGTGCTTTGCCAATTTAGCAGCCATCAGATTGAAGTGCAAGTCATTTAAAATGTTTATGTCCTGGAGTCTGAATACCATTATATACTATGTCAGGCAATTTTTTGGGCACTGTACCACATACTATTTGCTAATGCTTTGAAACAGATGGTGGTACATTTCATTTACTTCTAAGTGTACAACGAAGCTATTTTTTTGTCACAGAGAACGCTTATTCTCATTTCGATTATTCATTGATGAGGTTCAGATTGTATTTCAACAGTCCTGTGTTCTGATTCTCGTCTATTATTTATTATAAAACATGATGTCTAGTATGCTTATTATATTGAACTGCATTCCAGCAGTGCTTAAATACAAAATTAACCAATTAAAACAAATTGTAGGCTTCAGGAACTATATTTCTAGAAGAAATATGAAATGACTAAATAAAATAAGATTTAAATTTAAAAGAATAAGATTTAAACTTTTAAATTAGTATTACATTTCCTTTGTATGTCTTGCAGAATATACTAATATCCTTATAAAATAATAATGCACAATTTCTGTTCA
Organism: Pimephales promelas; assembly: GCF_988280905.1. Classification (NCBI taxonomy): domain Eukaryota; kingdom Metazoa; phylum Chordata; class Actinopteri; order Cypriniformes; family Leuciscidae; genus Pimephales; species Pimephales promelas. Next base: position 10,490,307 of record NC_142781.1, read on the forward strand.
TTTTTTATTTTCATAAAATATTCTGTAATACTAAAAAAAAAGTTCAATAACAGAAGAAATAACAGTCTCGACTGCTTTAATAAATTGTATTAGCCTATGGGTACGTTTACACGAAAACGATATGCTTATAATGGAAAAGTTGTTCACGTGTTTGTTCAGACCATAGATGTCCTACTGTGGAGTCTCTATCGTCATCACCGGCGGCCATCTTGTCACAGGCAATCTTTCTAGCGGGCTCTGTGGTACTTGATGTAAGATGAGTGATCAGCACGAACACAAATACTCTTATCTCGTTGAAATCTTGACGGATTTACAAACGGTTTGGTTTCTTACAAACGTTATTAACGTGGCTATAATTCTGGATGATTATTTATTTATACACTTATTCATAAGTATGCAGTGTCATAACTACATCTCTGACGTTTATAACAAACCAAACCGTTTGAAAATCGGTAAAAAATTGAGCAAGCTATGGTTATTTAAGTACATGCACCATTAAAACACAATGTTACGAGTCAGCGAACTGACTGTGGCAAGATGGCTACCAGGTGCGGACATCGACCTCCATTGGACAGCAGCGTGAATGAGACATCGAGCCTTTATGTATATCTATGGTTCAGACGATACCGTTGTCAAAACGCCATTCACACGGATCCGCAAAAACGACTAAAACGCTGTATTCTGCTGCCAGGCCATTAGATGGCGATGAAACACTATAGACTGAACACGTAATACACATGACAACGTCGTCTCCAGAGGTTTGTGTTTTTGTTGTTTACACCCAGACTGTTTTCAATTTCAGGCCCCCAAAACGCTGTTGTCGTGTAAATGAACGGCCAAAACGCATAAACGTTTTTAGTTAAAAACGGTGTCATGTGAACAGCCTGTTTTTTGAACCAGTTTTTATTTTTGCAGTGCTGTTTTGTTAATTTGTCGCTAATGCCTACCGTCATAACTATATTCACAATTAATCATGTTATTACACAAGTATGACATTGTAATTACACAGTTATAATGTTATTACATAGTAGGTTGACTGTAAATGGTTTTGCTTAAGACAGGGCCTTTAAATAGAAGTTTTGACAGTTTTGTACGGCCTGTATCGTTGGGGTTTAATTGCTGCGACCCCTTCATATCTCATGTATTTACTACTGGTGGGATTTACTGCATAAACTCATAGCTAGTTTTTCCATTCCCTCCTTTCCAGCTGCCCATTCCTGGCTTCAAACCTGACTCCCGCCATCCCGGCCATCGGAGGAGTGCTGTTCGTGTTTGTGATGGGGATGCTCCTGCGGGCGAGCTTCAGCGACCCGGGCGTCCTGCCCCGGGCAACACCAGATGAGGCGGCTGACATCGAGAGGCAGATAGGTGCGTGGAAACACAAGATCATCACTCTTCCTCTCTAGCTTTCCTGGTTCATTCTGAGGGAATGCTCTCAGTTAAAGGAGACGGGAGACATTTGATGTTATTCTCTTTTCTCGTTCGATATGAATAATGCATGCTGCTCGCTCTCAGGTTTGCTGTCAGAACACTCAGAGTAATATGAAATCTGCTGAAATATTCATCCCTGGCGAAGATTTATGCTCCCTTAAAGTATTTGTTCATGTTATTCAGTCTGATGGTTTAATCAGTCACGAGTTAATGGTGGTTCGTAAGTTGCTTTGGGTATTATTAAAGGGCCAGAAAGGACGAAGATTGAACAGTCATTTCCTACTGTATTCAGAATTGTACTGTGGAATCACTGCAGGCCAATAGGGCTGGGTAAAAAATATCGATTTCTCGATATTAATCGATTCTCATTTTTACTAACCGATATCGATTCTTAAACCTCAAGAATCGATTAGTCATCCTGTTTTCATTTGATGAATGAATGTAACATTGTAGCGCGTATCCTATCCAATAAATTGTAATAATCTTTGTGCTTTGTTACTATTATTATGAAATAAAGTCTCAAATTTCGAATTAGGTCCATTTTCTTATGAAATTCAAAAATTTCGTAAGAAAGGCGCTGTGGCGTGAGATCGCTCTGGCTCAGCTCAAGAGAAGCAGCAGCACATGATCTTCTCTTCCGCCTTAATATCTGTTTACTCCGCCTTAATAATACCAGTTACAGTGCCAAATAAACATGAATGAGCATCTGAAAGTGCCTTAAAAGATAGAGTACAACTTATCGAAATCCGTATCGTCACATGGAATCGCTCAATCAGTGTTTCATCCGTGGAAAGACGTCAAACAGCTCGTAAACAATGTCATGTAACGTCACATTTACTTCAGAAAAACCATGTCACCATAAACTTAGACAGTTAGTCAGCTAGAAAAAATAACTCTAGAGAGGGGGATTTTGCTAAATATACAGTATGAACCATATTACATATTCATTATATTATTTAATGTTCTTCAATATTTAATGCATGTTTGCGTTTTTATGACAGCCACCATTTAAATGTTTATATTTCATATACATTTCTTATTATAAAAATAAATGTGTAATTTAAGTGTTTGTATAGCTACAAATCAGTTAATTTGTATCTTCAATATCATAGGCGGCTAATGAAGCCTATAGGCTACTGACTCCCATAGTTCACAGCATTAGTTAAGAGATTTGTTTTCCTTCAGAAAATATGCCATGTATTGTACCTGATATCCAAAATAATCAATATTGAATCGAATTGCAAGCTGGTGAATCGAAATCGAATCGAATTGTGAAATCTGTGTCAATACCCAGCCCTACAGGCCAAGCCATTTTATGCCATTGCATATCAAATCACTGGATTGTTTTAATTCGCTTGCATATGAATCGCTGGTATAATTGAATGGAGTCATTGCTATAATGAGTTATCTGGTCTTTCGTTGAGACCCCAGTGGTGAGGAAGCCAGGAAGTGCACTTTAGCTCAGGTTTGTCATCTCGGGATATTGAGTTATGTGTCCATGCTGTTCGTATGAATAATATAGTAGCAAGTAAACACTGCTGTGAGTCCCGGTGGTGCTGTGTGCTGCGCTGAAGAGGCATTGCGTGTTGAGGGTCACATAAGATGCGACGCCTTTAAAGCAATAGTTTACTCAAAGATGACATTTCAGTATCAATCTTCTCACCCCTTTAAAATCCAACGAATTTTCTTCTATGGTGACACAAATGGGACGTTTTGAAGAATGTCCGTCAAGCTCCGAAATTATAATGAAAGTAGTCCAGGATTCTGAAGTCATGAGATAGCTTTGTGTGAGGGAGACACTGACTGAAAATTAAGTTATTAGCAGCAGCTTCTTTCTCCGAAGCTCTGTTTCCAGACTAGCTGAAACCACTGATAACATATTATTACATTGGTTTTTGTGTATCTTGTGACCAATCATTGACATCAATTTTAATGTTTTGAAAAAAAAAATACATAATACAAATAATACAATTTAAAATAACTCATTTCTATTCATTCATATCAAAATGTAATTTATTCCTGTGATCAAAGCTGAATTTTCAGCATCATTACTCCAGTCTTCAGTGTCACTTGAATAATTTTGTGCTCAAGAAAGATTTAAATATCAATTTTGAAAACAGTTGGGGTTCTTAAAGTCCATAATTGTATCCCTTAAAACTCACGTTTGATCACCAAAATTACGTATTTAAACGTCTTCATGCCTTAAAGGAGTAGTCCACTTTTTAAAAAAAAACTTTTGCTGATAATTTACTAATTTAATTATTAATTTAGTTTATTTATATTTTAGTTTATTTATAATTTACCCCCGTTTGATTCATTGAATGAACCAAATGACTCGAAAAAAAGATTCGTTCATTTCATTCGCAAAAACCTTAATTTCTTTTCGACTGAAGAAAGGAAGACATGGACGTCTTGGATGACATGGGGATGAGTAAATTATCCTGATTTAACTACTCCTTTAAAATAGCTTGAATGTAACTATCATTTAGTATGCGCGGTTCTATGAATATGCAAATGAGCCCCGCCTCCACTCACACAGATGCACTCGTTGACGATCACACGTTGATCTGATTGGTTACATGGTAGTTTGTGACGTCAGAAACACCAGCATTTTAAAACCACATTTTTGAGACTGTCTTTGGTTCGCTGCAGGTTTAAAGAGAAAATTCTCAGCAATGATTTCGACTTATGAATTTGTACATTGTTTGTCTTATAGCATATTGAAAACACAACGTAGACATATAAACAACATTTAAAAGCTGGATTTTTAACCACAGAGAGATTTTATTATTAAATGTTGTCCTAAAAAAATCTTGTCAAAATGTTCGTTTTCACAAAGGAATCTCCTCACCTTGTCAGTTATTTGGAATTAATTTATTTTGTAACAAGGTAAAAGTCTTTGCTTTTTTTCATGTTGATCAATTTAAGTACACAAAACAAGTATTACATTTTTCACAAAAAAAAACTCAACCTTTTAACCTTTTGAGGGCTTAAGTGCATGGAAAATTAAGTGAATAATGAATGCATTATTATTATTTTTTTAAGATTGACGCTCTGTATTTGGCACTCAATATAAGTTGTTTAACTTGTATAGTATAAATTATAATTTTGATCATTTAGTTTTACATTAATGGTGTTTGTAAAATGATCTTCATTTTAGAATGAACAATTGCTCTAAAGTAATTTCAGATTCAGCATCTGTGCCCGATTACCATAGGCAATCATTTTGATTGGCCTTTCATTTTGTAAAAACATGCTTGCATGTACAGTAGGGATTCACCGATAGGAAAATTTAGTCCAATACCGATAATTCTTTCAATTTGAAAACCGATATATTGCAGATAAATCTAAATCTAAGTTTTTATATAACTTTTAAAAGTCTGATCACAAAAAACAAAAGTCTCACCATTAAAAGCACACAATTATGATGTTCTCATTATAAGTGCATGTAGCCTATAGGGATGGGCAATGATTAATCGCGATTAATCGCATCCAAAATAAAAGTTTGTGTTTACATAATATATGTGTGTGTAATGTGTATAATTAATTTGTATATATAAATACACACACATGCATGTATATATTTAAGAAATATTTGCTTGTATATACTTTATATATATTTACACAATTAATATTATATATAAATATAAATATTTGATATATTAATAACACATTTTTCTTAAATATACACATACATGTGTGGGTATTTATATATACAAATTAATTATACACACTACACACACATATATTATGTAAACACAAACTTTTATTTTGGATGCGATTAATCGTTGCCCATCCTTACATTAACCGTATTTTACTTTTCTGAGTGATTCCAATCATATTTCAAGCAATTCCAAAAAAAAAATCGCTTTAATATATCGGCCAAATTTTCATATCGGGCTGATAAAGGTAACATCAAAAATGGACAATATATCGGTTATGGTGTTACCGATATGGTGACTGATATATCGCGCATCCAACAACCATGTTGGATGTTTATGGTGCAAGACAAAATGACCAATGGATTAATTAAAAACACACAATTTTGACATGGTCATTATACAAAAGATTGCATATGCATTACACATATTTACAATAAATAATGTGATTTAGATAACTCATGCACCAAAACACCTTGTCCCATAGACTCAGTTGTGGTAACCAACAGCATGACACGAGTCGAGTTCATTCCTTCACACTGATACACCACAGAGGACTTCCTCATCTTTTTTGATTTTCTGCCAGAATGGATCTCTGAATGGGTCTCGGGTCTGTTCTGGTTTCACAGATGCGACCAACGGCCCGAGCGGACCAGGCTACAGACCGCCCCCCCGAACCAGAGAGGTGCTCATCAACGGGCAGACAGTCAAGCTCAAATACTGTTTCACCTGCAAGATCTTCCGCCCGCCGCGGGCCTCACACTGCAGCCTGTGCGACAACTGCGTGGGTAAGCATGTGTGTGTGTGTGTGTGTCTGCAAATATCTTTATATAATAGTCAGCATCATGCAAAGAAGTGCTAACATTGTGCGTTTCTCCTCAGAGAGATTCGATCATCACTGCCCGTGGGTGGGCAACTGTGTGGGGAGGAGGAACTATCGCTTCTTCTACCTGTTCATCCTCTCACTCTCCTTCCTCACTCTCTTCATCTTCGCCTTCGTCATCACGCACGTTATACTGAGTAAGAGTGCCGACCGCCTACTTCTTTATATAACCTCAGCCTTCAGTGCCAGAACACATGACCGATCTTATCTTACCTTATTCATTTAGCAGCGTTCGGCAGGACAGACCCGTGACTTAGCAGGCGCTTTATGTGCAGTTGGAAATATAAGTGTGTAACTTTTTCTGCGTAGAGCGATATAGTCAATCTCGAGAATGTAGTTTGTAGATACTTATAGTAGTCGTGTATAGTTACAGATTACTTATGTGGTGATATTGAGAGTTATGAAGTCTGTGAAGTTGTACAATTTAGTGTAGTAACTGACAAGCCTAATTACTTTTCTGTGGTGGTATATGGTTATGGAAATAAATGACAGGGTTAAAATTTTTGATTATATCGCGGAAAAAGGTTTTGTTTTTCCCCGCGACTGGGCAGAATGAACCCTTTTTTTTTTTTAGTGGGCTCTAACTTTTTTACTTCATTGGAATGGTACAAAACTTTACCAAAAAGGTTTTGGCACTTGCTGTGTTAAAAAAAAAAAATTAAATTATGGGCACAATTGGAACAGGTTGAATGGTCTTGTAAAATAGTCACACTTGTGCTCCTCGTGGTCAAAAATGACCGCATTGGAAATAAATGGGAGACGAATTTTAAACTTTTGGTACTGCAGTGACAGTCAAACAAAATCTTACTGAAAGCTCATTTTTTGAGACATCCAGCCCAAATTTTGGAGTTTCTTGAAGTTTTAGAGTAAAATGTGATTTTGAAAATATTTATTTCATAGTGCATTTTTCATAACAATACATGTAATAATTCTGTTACTTTTTTGTTCACTTTTTAAAACAAACTTTTTTCACTTCAGCAATAATCTGCCACCAAGTGTCGTCTTTGAAAAGAGATCAAACTTTTACGACAGTTTAAGTTGGAAATTACATTTTCAGGTCATTGCTCAAAAAGTGAAAAATGGATTATAAATACAGCGTAAATATAATTTAGGATAAATTAAAAAAAATTCCCAAAATCATAAAAATAAAACAAACATAAAATAAAAAAATATAGTACATCCATTTTTATTGACAAAAAACCTAACTTTTTTTATTGACTTATTTTTTTCCCGACTCGCGAATTAAAAGCACCAGAGGTTTAAAGGCAGGGTTGGTAGAATTTTTCTTAAAGCTACACTGTGTGATTTTTACCCCAATCTAGCGGTGAAAAGGTAAATGACCATCCAGTAAATATTAGTTTCTTTTCCTCTCAATCCCGATTTCATTTTAACTCCTACGGTGGCCAATGTAGTCCAAGATTAACATGGCTTCCAGTTCGACCTCGTCCGTGAGTGTTAACTCAAACGTAAAGGCGAAGCTTGAATTAACGGGTATGTCCCTCTTTGGCTAATGTACTTTCAAGATGGAGGGGCAACATGGCGACCGACATTAGAAACCCCTTACCCGTATGTATTTTCAATGGCATATTATACACTCACAAGAATACTTTATTACTTGAACGAAGTGAATATACATTAATGAGCACATATATTTTTGAAAGAACTAAGTGTTTTTAGCTAAGAATAAACTAAAAGAGTTACACAGTGTAGCTTTAAAAAACTTTTTCCCAAATTTGTTTAAACTGTCTATTTATACCAATACATAATTAAAATGTAAGTGCTCTGAAAACGAAAGTATACAAATCGAGTGTCTGTAGTCCTCTCAGTGCTGCCATAAACACAACTCATTATTTCATTCACTCCCACCCCCTCCCGTCTGGGATCCTTAATAAGCCACGGCCCCAAAACACATGAACGCGCGCTGCCGACCTCGCTCAGCTGTTTACTGGCGCCGCGGAGAGGAGCAGACAGAGCATGTAGTGACATCATTCAGAATCACATGTAATAAAATGCCTAAACTTATCATTATTAATATAAACAACTAACATGGCTGGTAGGACTCACTATCAAGCTAGCATATCAATACTGGTAATGGTAAAGTTTAAAGTATATTGAGTTTGATTCGGTAACGAGCTAGTAACATAAAAACAACAAAACAGGTTGCATTGATGCATGTTTTACCATTAGTTACACTGTGATGAAGGTGAATTTTGTGTACGATTCATAACATATACGGTGATTTACATGTAAGGGCTTCCACGAATGCACTGTTGGCGTCACTTTTCAGCCCCTGGTGGTCAGTTGCCGCCACGGCTGGAAAGCCCCGCCGATATTGACTCTTGTCTGACTTCTTGCTTTATCCAAAGACTTTTTGGTCATAGCCTTTTCAAATGCTGTCTTCCTTTTTTGCCTGGTTTTCCTTCGCTGACTGTTTATGCAGGTAAATGGGAATTTTGTGCGTGCATGTGGGCTGCTCTTACTACGGCCGTCAAACGATTAATCGCATCCAAAATAAAAGTTTGGGTTTACATAATATATGTGGGTGCACTGTGTATAATTATTTTATATATATAAATAAACATTCATGCTTGTATATATTTAAGAAATATTTTCATGTATATACTGTATATAGATTAATATATAAATATAGATATTTTATATATAAATAATATTTTTTTCTTAAATATACATGCATGTGTGTGTATTTTTATATGTATATACTGTGTAAATTATATAAATTATTAAATAATTATACACAGTGCACCCACATACAGTATATTATGTAAACACAAACTTTTATTTCGGATGCGATTAATCGCGATAATCGCTTGACAGCCCTAGCTCTTACGCAGCCGCGCTGGTAGCCATGGTAGCGAGGGAGAGTGACAGTCGCCCAGCCAAACATTTCTTTCTTCCCGGTTGGAAATAATGAGCTGTTTTTTGCAGCACTGAGAGGACTACAGACACTTGATTTGTATACTTTCTTTTTCAAAGTACTTGCATTTTAATTATGTATTGGTATACATAGACAGTTTAAACAAATTTCTACCAACCCTGCCTTTAAATGCTTAAATATGTTTATTATTTCCCGAGAAGTTGGGGGCTCAAAACTCGAGAGTGCAGAAGCGTGTGTACCAGTCATATTCAAAGCATTTCAGAATCTTATTTTTGGTGAAGTATTTGCACCAAAATGCCTCTAGGTGCTTCATCATTGTAATAGATGCCTATTGATCGGCTCTGATCGGGGCCGTTGACTGGCAGGAGGAAAGCGCGAGTCTGCTGACAGTGCAGTTTCTTCCCTGGGTGAAGTGAGGGAGAGGCTGTAAGCCTGAGCTCAGCGCTGTTTACTGCACACGGCTGATCAATCAGGCCGCGAGGGCAGGGACACTGGAGTGACAAATGGCTCCTGTAAGATGTTTATTGGACAGGGCGCACACAGTGCGGCTTTATTTACCCTCGAATCTCTCCTCAGATGCCCTCTGGAAACCATTAGCATTAAACACAGTGGCTGACTTTGAAGCGGTCCAGAAAGTGATTGCACTGGGAGTGTCAGGACAGTGGCTTAGGGATTGTTTTAGTCTCTCTTAGTGCACCAGTGATGACATTAAATTGGAAAATGATGGTGCTTTGAAATTTTCATATACTTACAGATACTCATTTTAAATATCCAAACTGTGGTTCCTCAAGGTAGTTCAGAAAACATGGTGTTGTCATTTAGGGGCTAAATGGGGCTAAAGGCACATCCTAAGAAAAATGTGTTTTTCACTATTCCCATATTCCCAATCCTATAATGTGGTTTGTTTGTTTAAAAATCGTATAAATGTATGCGGTTTCAAGGTTAGCCTTTAGTTGGCCTGCCAACAGCATGGAGCAAAAGGTTCAAAGTATTTACACACATACTTTACCTAAAATAATATGTTTTTAATAATGTCTGGTAATACTTGTTGAAAACAATCACTTTAGCAAAGTTTGTACTATTTTTGATTTATTTTGATAAAATATTTCTTTTATTTAAAAAAGTAAAGATTCTGAAAGAATTGAATGAGATCCCATTATAATTTCCTAAAGCTTTACTGTAGTAACAAATAAATGTTTTATTGTTTTATATGCTATGATTAATATTATAAAAAGCCAAAAATCACTGTTAATTACAATTAATAAGAATTTAAACTATAGTACATTTTCATTTTGTAAATAACATGCTATTGTCCGAAAACCTTACATTCAATCAGTTCGCACTTAAGCATCCTCTTTTAAAGTATATCATTTCAAGTTTTTATCAACAATTATATATGGGTAAATTTCATAAAAAAGCAATATTTTGAGCAAAAAGCTGAGCAATCTCATTTTTGTCAAAGACTACATCTAGATTGGATTCAGAACGACCACAAAACACAGATGGAGTAGATCGAGTGCATCAACACCCCTAATGCTTTCCCAGTCCTAAAGCTCGTCCTGGGTCGACATTTCATTCAGTAGTTTTGATTTATATGCTGTTTAATGTTGATGATTGCATTATTTTACATATGCATCTGCTTACATATACTATCGCTTGTTTCTGTGTTTTCTTCGCATGTTTTGATCCGGAGATTTGGTACTCTTTCAGAAGATGTGTAATAGCGCCCCCTACCTCGTATAACAGTGAAAACTAGAGCCAGACCGATATATCGGCAGGCCGATATCATTGGCCGATATTAGGCATTTTCCAAACTATCGGTATCGGCAGTTATAATGGCAAATAAATTAATATTTCAAAAATAAAATAAAAACGGACGACCATGTCATGAGTGTTGGAGTTGTATAGTTTGTCCACCAGAGGGCACTCCACAACGTCCCTGTTGGCAACACTCGTTGAGTTGGTCACGAGACATACATTGCTTGAATAACAATTAAAAGAACATCCCCATCAGTTCTCTTAACTCAAATAAGCATGACAAAATTTGTGACTATCATGTCCAGTTTTGCTGCTGTTAAATAAGCTGAGAGTGAAGCAGAATTAGCTAGTAATAGTTACGTTATGTTGTTACAGTGTAGTCCTTTTTAACTTTTAACAATGTGACTGAAGTATTTCTTTAATAGCGCGTGACAGTTCTAGCAATGAGACGTATCATCTCTCCTTGGCCTGTTATATTGTAAATGTATGTTTTACAATTTGTTGCGCGTTTCTGAAATAATAATTTAAAAAAAAATATCGGTCGATATATGGGAATATCGGATTTTTAAACCAATAAATATTTGTATCGGTATCGGACTTCAAAATCCTTTATCGGTCGTTCTCTAGTGAAAACACGGAAATTTACGTCAAGGAAAAAGTTAAAAGAGGGGGCAAGGAATGCTTTGCCATATGCTTTAATTAGCGTTAGCTGCTAATGTGGCATGTAGGTGTTTCACAAATCTGTATGATTTAGTGTGTCTGTAGACATCTGTAAGACAGCGGCTGGTTAATTTCTTATTGCAGTGACTCTGCGCTCAATATGCCGCCTGCTTTTTCATTCGAGACTTGTTTCATGTTCCTGTGACAGCTTTTCTTTGTTACATAACCAGTGCTTTTCCTGCAGGATCCAACAGGACTGGCTTTCTTAGTGCTCTCAAAGACAGCCCTGCTAGATATCCTTTCACTAAAATGTGAGTGTGTGTGTGTGTGTGTGTGCAATAGGAGTCTATTTCTGGTATTCACAGTTCTAGAACACAATTGCAGAAAAGCAGCCCACACTGACTTTCTCCACATCTTCATTGCTATGCGTCTGCACCGCTCTCTTTTCAATGGAAAGAAATATGTTATTAAATACGGTCAGTGGGAAGTCTTTTCATATCTGCGATTTAGCTTGAGAAGGAAACCAGCGAGACAGAAGGGAACAGTGATTTGAATTAGCGAGGGGACGTGGTCTCGCTGTCCTCTTCATTAGCGAGACCTGCTTCCTGCTCACGGTCAATTATTAGCTGGTCACGCATCATTTACTGCTTCATGATAGACTCACTCTCATAAGCATGAATGTCAACGCATGCTAGTGCTAGCAAAACAACCTTTGCAGGGTAAAGGCAAATTGTTGTCTCAAGTGGCCTATTTTTGTCTGGTTTTCCAGAAAATTTCTAGTAGAACTAGATTTAGTTTTATCTCTAAAACCTGTTTAGTATATGGGGGCAACGGGGCATAGAATAAGTAAAAAGAAATCGCTAGTTTATACCACTAACAAGGCTCAAAACAGTCCCACACTAACACAGTAACATAATGAGGGTCCCTACATGCAAAACGAAGCATTGAGAGCTTTGTAAGTGTACAGACAGTTTAATAAAAGGATACTTTGTAAAGACAGTGCACTTTGTGTATTAAGAATGAAGAGTTGACATCACTGTACAGAGCCCCTCCCCTCTCCGCCATGTTGGTAGGATTCCCACAGCAAAACAGTATTGTTTACGTGTGTTTTTAGCTCGGTAGTAGAGGAAGTTCTCGCAATTCTGCACTGTTTTACCATGCCTGGAAGTCACTTCTGCATTAAAAACTGCTCCAGTAACTCACACAAGACATATGGAAAACATAGGAACAATGGAATACAGTTTTTTTAGGTTACCAAAATGGACAGAGCATCAGGGAGAGTATCTGACGAGGAGACGCCGGATTGCTTGGTTGGCTAATGCCTTTAGTATACGATTTTCACAGTTTGCTGTGCCTTAACGAACATGCGCAAAAGTGTTGTTTGAGTGCCTTGTTCAGTACTTTTTTATTCCTTTGAAATAAATGTTTGAAACAACTTAATATCGCTTAACAATATTTATTGAGAACTGAAATATTTAGGCTATTTGGACAACATAAGTAATAATAATAAAATAATAATACTGTTATTAGTGCAAAAGAACAAATATCTCGATGCTGCTTCTCCAAATACAGCTGTTTTGCGCTTTTGTGAGTTTGTTCCTGTAAGGTCCCTTTTCTTTTGCCTTTTCTTTTTGCATTGCTTTACTTTCTTCCTTTTTTTTCGTATTCTTAGATCCGTCTCTGTCCTGCCAAAATAATAAATGCGCGAAAATTAAATAACTCTGGAATGTTAAGTCGCGTCTCTGTGAGGTTCTAAAGGCGTTGCCGCTGGTAACCGATAGCGTCTCCTACCATCATGGCCGACAGGCTCAGACCCCGCCCAAATCGGCACGTGACTCCTCATTCTCAATACCATGGTATATACAGCCATCTTGGAAAACAGTCACGACAAGTCAAACCACGAACGTCGTGCTGAGTGAGCTAAACTGTATGAAGTTCAGCGAACTTCTGAACTGTATGAACGGCGTTCGGGGATCGACTTATCAAGACTGTTTTCTAAGATGGCTCCTGTCTGTAAACACGAAGTGAACTGTCTTTATAAAGTATCTTCTTATTAAAAGGTCTGCACAATTACAAAGTTCTCAATGCTTCGTTTTGCATGTATGGAGCCTCATTATGTTACTGTGTTAGTGTGGGGCTATTTTGAGCCTTGTTAGTCGTATAAACTAGTGATTTCTTTTTACTTATTCTATGCCCCATGTACTAGAGTTATACGCTAAACAGTTTTTAGAGATAAAACTCTTTACATTCGAATATCATGAAAACAAATCTCGGAGACGATTGACTAGGTAGCGATGTTTTATTAGACCAAAGGTTCATTTTGCGCCGGAGTTCTCCTTTAAGCTTCTTCTACTCAGACTTTTAGCTCGTCCTAGAGCTTTCATGCTAAAACTACCAAACTCGGGCGAGACCTTTAGATTTCTCTGACTTCCGTTACTAAATCTTATCTAACTGACCCGACTTTGGGAATTCCCGTATCCATTGACTTTTATTGAGGAGGTCAGAACTTTTATACAGAACTTTTTTTATACACTACAACTCTGAAGGCCTGTTCACACTAAGGATAACTATAACAATAATGATAAAGATATAGTTTTATATTAAAGAATATTTGAGTCGATACTCCAACTATATCGTTTCTCTGTGGCGTTATCGTTATAGTTGGAATCACTTTCATCAGTTTTTAATCCAGCTGATGAACGATAAAAACACTGACAGCCAATCAGAATCCATCCTGCTGTAACGAGCTCAAGCATTTAAAGCGACAGAAAAACGGTCCCACTTTATATTAAGTGGCTTTAAGTACTATGTACTTACATTGAACAATAAGTACAATGTATTATTGTGTTCCTGTTGTATTGTAAAACACTTTTGCTGCTATTGAGATGTGATACGGGTAAGGTTAGGGACAGGTGTGGTGGTATGGGTCGGTTTAAGGGTAGGTTAAGGTGTGAGGGGAGGGTCAACTGTGTAATTACAGATGTAATTACATAAAGTAATTATGGCTGTAATTACATGCTGGAATTTTAAAATATAAGTACAATGTAAAAACATGTAAGTACACAATAAGTCCATTGTAACAAACTATTAATTTCAATGTAAGTACATAGTACTAAAAGCCACTTAATATAAAGTGGGACCGTTATATATAACTTCATAGTTATCGTTCTTGGTGTGAACGGGCCTTTATAGAGTATTTAAGCTGTCTCAAGCAAAGCAAAGCTTAAAAACTAGCCTAAGAAAACATACTAAAACATGCTAGCATGATTTAACATTTTGCTAACATGTTGTTAGCATGTTTTAACACATGACTAGCATGTTTTAGTAAGTTTTCCTAGGCTAGTTATATATAGCTTCATAGTTATCGTTCTTGTTGTGAACGGGCCTTTATAGTGTCTAAGCCTTAATGCAGAAAGCAGGTGCTTAACAAAAAAAAATAAAATCCAATAAAACTTTTGTGTACATATACTGCTGACATGATCAATAGAAATTCATCAAATGATAAAGTACCGAGCTTATAGCCAGGCATCTGTCCAGAAGCGCGGTGTAGTCAAGTGCACTTTCAGCATTTTAAAGATGCGATTGCAGTGGTTGAATGATGCTGTACAGACCCAGTATACCCAGCATACTGGAGTCCTTTAATGCGAGTCCATTTCTGTAGCTGTAAGTCAGCGTTTATAATCAGTGATTGTTTTAATACATGTGTAGATTTGTGTTTTCCTTGACGGCTGTACTGTTCTGGAAGTGGTGGTTTGCTTTTTCTCCGTCTGGTCCATCGTGGGACTGTCGGGTTTCCATACCTACCTGATCAGCTCCAATCAGACCACCAACGAAGATGTGAGTACCTCTCTTTATGCTTTATCTCCAGTATTTATTAATGAAATAAACATATTGCTGTGGTAATAGTCCGTTTCAGAATAATAAACCCAAAGATGCATTGATCATAATGACCTGAGTGGGGACTAAACCAGTCATACAAACAGTGTCCAAAATTAACACCTGCAAAGCCTACAAAAGAGACATGAGAAATTTAAAGGGGTAATGACACTAATGTATTGGGCAGTCATGACCTTATGGTTAGAGGGTCACACTGGTAATCCGAAGGTCACGGATTCAATTCTCAATACCGGCAGGAAATGTATGAGGTGTACTTGAACGAGGCACATAACCACCTTTCACTGTTAAAATTTACAATAATACATTAAAAAAAATAAATAAATAAATATATACAGTATATATATGTATGTATGTGTGTGTGTGTGTGTGTGTATGTATATATATATATATATATATGGAAAAATTATTATTTTCAACCCTAATTCTCGGTCTGAAATTATCTTTTTGAAGAGGCGGCTTCTTTAAGACTGGTCAGTAAACGGCCACTGTTAATTGGCTAACATCATTGCATAAGAAACAGTATCAATGCCCAATCGCTATTGCACGCGAGTAAGTATTTTAAAAACATTACCCATATGAAAACTTAATGAAATCATTTGATTATGGTTTATGATGCAGCTGCCATCAGATCCAATAGAGTTGGCTTTTTTGAAAGAGTTTATTTACAAACTCTTCATTGGACTGTGCCTCAATCGCTGTATAATATCAGTCTTTAAATGAAAATATTTAAAGTGTACCTAGAATATAAAACGTGACGCACACCCTGACGAAGGCATCAGCCGCAATGCGTAGGTGTATCTGTCACCAATTTTATTGATAAAAGCCATGATCAAATAAAGGCTTTTAAACTTTTTTTCTAAACAGTTCTAGTGCCTTGGGATAATTAAAAACAAAATAATACTCCAAGCAACCAAAGAGAACCGAGATTTCACACGCTGTGCAGCACTTCATTTGCATTCTTTGCTGTGATGTACCTAAAATATTCTTGCAATGTTTCCCTTTTAACGCAATCTAATATACAAGTATTTGATACACTGCAGGTTTTCCCACTTACAAAATGTAGAAGTCTGTAATTTTTTTATCATAGGTACTCTTCAACTGTGAGTGACGGAATCTAAAACAAAAATCCAGAAAATCACATTGTAAGATTTTTAAGCAGTTCATTTGCATTTTATTGCATGACATAAATGTTTCATACATCAGAAAAGCACACCTTAATATTTGGTACAGAAACCTTTTTTTGTGGTTACAGAGATCATACATTTCCTTTAGTTCTTGACCAAGTTTGTACACACTGCAGTAGGGATTTTGACCCAGTCCTCCATACAGACCTCCAGATCCTTCAGGTTTGAGGCCTGTCACGGGACAATACAGACTTTCATCTCCCTCCAAAGATTTTCTATTGGGTTCAGGTCTGGAGACTGGCTAGGCCACTCCACGACCGTGAGATGCTTCTTAAGAAGCCACTCCTTAGTAACCCTGGCTGTGTGTTTTGGGTCGTTGTTATGCTGGAAAACCCAGCCACGACCCATCTTCAATGCTCTTACTGAGGGAAGGAGTTTCCCTCCATCCATCCTCCCCTCAATAAAGCCGTGTTTCCACAGCAATTACCAGGAACTATTTGTCCCAGGAACTTTTTTCACAGACACTTTTTTCCCCCCAGACCGCTTGCTTACTGCGTTTACACCAGTACCGGTCCGGGGCGGGAAGATTATGTAGTGACGTTGAACTGCGTGCGACTGTATGGAGGAGATTCAAGCTGTGCTGCTTTTGTGTGCGATTGGTATACTAACAAGGTAATTAACAAAACGGCAGAAAAGAGACGAGCACCCAGAGCGTATTCAGAAAGCTCGTAATGCTAGATATTAAAAGTAGACATTTTTATCAGCGGACCTACTGACCGGGAGATGGATGGGACGATCGCGTGTCATCGGGCAGAAATAATAGCGTGCTAAGAACCAATCAGCATGTTCAGCGCACAAGTCCCACCCCGAAAGTTCCTGAACTCTGAAAAAGTACTACCTCGCCAGTCGCCAGCAGGAACTTTCTGGGGGGAGATTTTTACCCGGAACTTCATTTAGACCCTGGTTCCTGCGGTGTAAACACAGCGAGAACCACCCCAAAGTTCCTAGTTCCTGGGGAAAGTTCCTGCGGTGGAAACGCGATCTTCCTGTCCCCTTTGCAGGAAAGCATCCCCAAAGAATGATGTTTCCACCTCCATGCTTCACAGTTGGGATGGTGTTCTTGGGGTTGTACGCATCATTGTTCCTCCAAACACGATGAGTGGACTTTAGACCAAAAAGCTCTATTTTTGTCTCATCAGACCACATGACCTTCTCCCATTCCTCCTCTGGATCATCCAGATGGTCATTGGCAACCTTCAGACGGGCCTGGACATGCGCTGGGTTGAGCAGGGGGACCTTGCGTGCGCTGCAGGATTTAAATCCATGACAGCATAGTGTGTTACTAATGTTTTTCTTTGAGACTGTGGTCCCAGCTCTCTTCAGGTCATTAGCCGCGTTTCCACTGCCGGGCTAGGGCCGGGCCAGGGCTAACAGCGAGCTGAGCTGAGCCAGTGGCCTCGGGCCTCAAGCTTGCGTTTCCACTGCCGGGCCAGTAGCCCCGCAGCGCTGCCCTAAACCCCGCCCCTAACACGCCTTTCTGTAAAAAAAAACACTGGGTGGATTTTTATCATTCTAGGGTGGTTTTGCTCAAACACTGCCAACACACATTTATGTCAAACACCATGTAAAAGTGAATTTTCCATAATAGGTGCCCTTTAAAAGGTCTGTAAGAGCCGGAATTCTTAGTGGTTGGTAGGTGATCAAACACTTATGTCATGCAATAAAATGCTAATGAATTACTTAAATCATACAATGTGATTTTCTGGATTTTTGTTTTAGATTCCGTCACTCACAGTTGAAGAGTACCTATGACAAAAAATGACAGACTTCTACATGCTTTGTAAGTGGGAAAAAATGCAAAATCAGCAGTGTATCAAATACTTGTTCTGCCCACTGTACTTAAGTATATCTTTAGTTCCAATTCGTTGTTCCAATTTAGCAGACTTTAAGTATACCAGTTTAGTATACCAAAAGTGAAATTGCAGGGTATTTATATTAAGTACATAAATATGTAAATACATTCAATTTATGCTACAATTTATTATACATTTCAAATAGTATATATATTTTTCACTAGGGAAATATTCATATCCTGTGCATTGTCTCACCCACCTGTAAGTTAATTTTGGACCCTGCATATAAAGCTTATTTAAATCTGTCCCTCTGGATATAAACCTAGATCAAACGAGACACTGGTAAAGTTACACAAAGACAATTAATGAGCACTTCAAAAGACTTGGTTTTAAAGATCAGTGGGTATTTCTCACCGTAGCAAAAGATCCTTCTTTCCATCCTCAACCCGCTTCATCCCTGAGTTCATTAAGGCTGCCTGTCGTCTCTCTGTGTCTTGCTGTCTGCTCTGATGTTGGCAGCTTGTCCCTCTCAGCTACTGTAGTTCTCAATGGTCACATCACTGTTTCAGATCAAAGGTTCATGGTCATCCAAACGAGGCAAAGGCAACTACAACCCCTACAGCTACGGAAACTTCATCACCAACTGCTGCGCTGCACTGTGCGGACCTCTACCGCCGAGGTGAATACAACTAGGCTATTTTATCGTATATTGTTTACTTCATACTGCACAGCATATACTGTACACTGCTTATTGTTTTTTTTTTGTTAGTTTGTTTTGTTAGACAGTATGCAGTGACCAACTTTTCTAAAAATAGTATGCTATGTAGTGCCACTACACCAACATCACTAACAGTGCCCTTCCACTTTTTCAATGATTAATTCTGGAACTGGAAGTATATTTTTCATTAATTTCTATCATGGGGATTAAAAATAAAAATAAAATAAAAAGCATTAAAGAGTTCATTAAAGCATTATAAGCAGGGGTGCACATAACCGGTGCGCATGCTTGGTAAAAATGAACGATGCGCACCAGAAAAAACAGAGGGAAGCACTTTTAAGTACTTGCATGTTTGGGGACACTGACACGTTTACCTGCTGAAGAAGGATTATTCTCCATCTCTGGGAAGATAGCAATCATGATTAGGGCAGCACGATAGAGAGTTTTAGCAGTTAGCAGAACATTTTAACATCAATATTGCATCAAAATGTGCGTGTCCACAAAATAGTCATATCGCAGGATGTCATGCATGTATAGGGATCTTAGTTGATCCGTTTCAGTTCGGTAAATGTTGATGGAAGATTAGTAGATTTTCAGAAATGTTGAATGGTGTTTTCTTGTTTTCACTGCCATAATTCAAAGAATGTTATACTGGAGATGCTTGCCCGGATGTTCTTTCGAAGATTTGGCTTCTAGGATGTTCTTGCTCCGATGTAGCTTAGGTTCATCATTGAATCACACATGAAGATTTTTTTGTTTTTTTTAAAATGAAACCTTAAAGATTTTGGTCCCTCAACTGAATTAAACCAATGTTGATTCAGTGGGGTAATACTTTATTTCAATGGTCCACTTTCTATTCTACTAACTTTAAGAAACTTTGCAACAACATGTCAACTAACGCTCATTAGAGTATTCATAGACCGTAGTAGACTGTTAGGTTGGGGTTCAAGTTAGTAGAATAAGTTGACATGTAGTTGCATAGCCACTTATAGTCAGTAGAATGTCTGATGGGGAGCATCAAAATAAAGAGTTAGCAGATATTAAGCAGACACACTAATACTCTAATGAGAGTTAGTTGAAAAGTTACTTAAAGTTAGTAGAATGTCTAAAATGAATCAAAATAGTACATAAATAGTAATCCAAGTCTTCTAAAGAGATATGATTGCTTTATATGGTTTTAACACACACACACACACAGTGGGTTAAAGGGGTAAATAATTATTTGATCCCCTGCTGATTTTGTAAGTTCGCCCACTTACAAAGAATGTCTATCATTTTTATGGTAGGTTTATTTTAACAGAAAGAGACAAAATATCAACCAAAAAACCCAGAAAAACACATTATATAAAGGTTGTAAATTGATTTAACATTTGATAAAGTGAAATAAGTATTTGATCCCCAACCAACCAGCAAGAATTCTGCCTCCCACAGATTGGTTATGTGCCCATGTGGAACACAGATCAGCCTCGTCACTTTAAGAAAGTACTCCTAATGTCAGTGGAC